>NC_072408.2:62056200-62357800 GCF_028858775.2 Pan troglodytes | reverse complement strand
GAGGATGATTTTCTATCTCTGTGAATGCTCAATTACTCTTCAGTTTTTACAACAGCTTTAAATGGAGTAAGCATTTTCAGACTGGGGACTAAACCTTCTTCATGTAGTATGTCAATCTCATTTGTTCTGGAGTTAACTTAACTTAGTGGATTGACAGTTCTCTCTCTTTTTTCCCCTGCCTCCTTCTTTCCTCCTCTTCCCTGAAAAATAACTTTCAAAGTTTCTTCCCTAGGCACAACTTATTTAAGTTCTTGCTTTCTATACAATTTTCAGCTCTTACAAGATAGAACTTGAGTTTTATTTGTTATAATATCTTGTGTAGTCTGCATGTAGTGCCTTGTTCAAAATGGCTACTGAAGTGATGATTTTTTTTGTTCAAATGTATTATCGGTGTCACTATTTAATATTAATCAATAAGGATTTATAAAAATTAATTATATTGTCCTCAGCAAGAAGGAACCCACTAGGCAGAATATCTTTTAATTTCAAAACACTTAACCTTGCATAAGAATAGTTCTAGTTGCTTTCAAGGGTAATTTTCCTATTAAAATTCCCTTATAGGTAGGAATACAAATTATTTATTGAGTATTTCAGAAGATATAAAGTTGAAAAATTAAAAGTGAGTTTCACAATGGCAATGTTATCTTAGCCATTAACTACAGCATCGATAATATAATTTAGACTTAATGACCATTTTCTAAAATATCATTGATTAGTGTATCAATAAAAATTCCATCAGGGCATTATAAAGCTGAGAATAAACTCATTCGATCCCCATTTTTCCCCTCAGGAAGGAATGGAGATGTTAAACCTCAGGCTTTCCCTAACAGTTTGCCAATTTCTTGGTCAATTTTTACAAAGTGCTACTTTAAACATATTTCCAATGTGGTAGATTTATTTTAAGGGATTTCTAAATAGAGTGGGATCGATGGAAGATTAGGCTGCAAGTGTAGTTTTTTTTTTTCTCTAGGTAAAAGCCATATTTTGTTTTTATGGAAGAATTTCATGAAAGCAGTGTCATAAAATACTCTTCAGAGGAAGTAACTAATTTTAATAAGAGTTTAATGAAATTAGGTATTATAGTTTCAGAACCTTCTACATAATTTTTTTTTGTATGGTTCTTAGATCTTAAGAACATCACAATATTATTATTGGAAGAAACTGTATAGGCATTTTGGTTCAATTTTATCTACAATGTTGGAAACCTTTTTACCACTTCTGACAGATGGTCCTCAATTTTGTTTTTAAACTTGTCTATTAATGAGGATTATTTACTTCCTGAGGTGATCCCTTTCTTTGAAATTTTTAGCTACTTGAATGTGTTTTGTGCTGGGAATAATGCAGTATGAACTCTGCCCTTTTACTGACTGCTCTTCAAATATCCAAAGACAGATTATTTTTGGCCTTCTGATTTCTAGTCCTTAATCATCTTAATCTCACTTTTGTGAATGCACCTCTTTGTAAAGTGAGATTTAGAGTCAAACACAATATTCCAGATATCATCTGACCAAAAGAGAGACAGCAGGACTATTATTTTCCCTGATCATGATCCTCTGGCACATAGTAGTCAGTCAGTTATCAATGTGGAATTAATGAACAATGTGTTTATGATAATAATATTTAGTAACTATGTGACTATTTATTGAATTTGAGGTCAATTAAATTTCACGGTAAATTTTTTACATTATTGGTTTCCATAATACAGATCATTGGAACAATGATTCATAATTGGAATTAATGAAATCTTTCTATTTATCCTTAGATATATTTGAATTTAGATTCTGCCATTTTCTTTCCAAATTTGTTGTCTTCAATTTTGATATATATGTTTTCTATGTATCTACCAACACCATTGATAAAATTATTGAAAATTAACCCTTTATATTTAAATTTATTTAAATCCTTTGGCCATTTATTTGGAAATTCCTTCATTTGAGGCTTATTTTCATGCTCTGTGGAGGCAGAAGAATAAAGTAGTTAAGAACATAGCCTTTTGTCTGCATTGGTTTGCAGTCTGGTTCCATTAATAATAAGCTGTGTGATGTTTGTAAAGCTACTTAAGCTCTCTTTGTCTTTGTTTGTTCATGTGGAAATTGGGAATGATAATTGTACCCAGTTCCGTATAACCATCGTATAAAGATCAAGTGAGGTAATACCTGTAAGCCACTTGAAATGATTTCTGACACTCAATTGTAGGCATGCATATATTTTGCTTTTTAAATTTCTTCTTAATATTAGAAGATGTGAAATGAACACATAATTTTGTGAAATGAACACGTGATGGCTTCTGTCATCTCATATACCATCTTCCTCAATCAGCAAGTCTGTTTTAACCCTTTTCCTGTTTTTTGAAATCAAATTTTAAAAGTCAGCATGGCTATTATTAAAAAGTCAAAAAATAACAGATGCTGGCGAAGTTGCAAAGAAAAAGGAACACTTACGCACTGTTGATGGGAATGTAAATCAGTTCAACCATTGTGAGAAACAGTGTGGCAATTCCCCAAAGACCTAAAAACAGAACTACCATTTGACCCAGTAATCCCATTACTGGGTATATACCCAAAGGAATATAAGCAGTTCTATTATAAAGACACATACATGCATATTCACACTAACAAAGACATGGAATCAACCTAAATGCCCGTCAGTGGTAGACTGGATAAAGAAAATGTGGTACATATACATCATCAAAGACTCTGCAGCCATAAAAGAGAATGAATCATGTCTTTTGCAGGAACATGAATGGAGCTGGAGGCCATTATGCTAAGCGAATTAATGCAGGAACAGAAACCAAATACTGCATGTTCTCATGTATAAGTGGGAGCTAAATAATGGAAACACATGGACACATAGAGGGGAACAACACACACTGGGGCCTACCAGAAGGTGGAGGGTGGGAGGAGGGAGAAGATTGGTAAAAATAACTAATGGGTACTAGGTTTAATACCTGGGTGATGGAATAATCTGTACGACAAACCCCCATGACACAGGTTTACCTATATAACAAAATTGTACATGTACTCCTGAACTTAAAAATTAAAAAAATTTGTTATGTACATGTCCTGTGGAACACTGGGTCTTCAAAATAGATCAAGATGTTTTGCTGCTAGTAAATTTATTCCCAATTTATAGGAAGTACATCTAAAACTAACATATCAAATTCTCAGTTTGAATTTTTCTTCAATTTTAAAATTTCTTAGTACCTTAATCTTTTTCTGGGACTTTAAAGAAATAAAGCAGGAAAAAAGGATGTATGAAAATAGTCATGGTAGCATTATTTATACTGTAATAAAAATTAAACAACCTAAATGTCCAATAATAGAGAAATATTTAAGTGATGTAATATATTCCCTTGTCACAATATTATGTAGAAAGTTAATTTATGTTTATATTGATAGTGGGGGCTTATATTAATGTGAAAAATGTTTCATGAATTACAGATGGATTTCTACAGAACAATCACACCTATGAAAAATAAACCAATTAACTAAAAATAATGCACGGAAAAGTAAAGAGAGAACAACTGAAATTTTAATAAAGGTTTTCTTTAGTTAGAGAAACTCTTAACTGTAATAGTGAGTATCAATAGATAGCACAACAAATAATTTTCAATAGAATAGTTATTAATAACTGATGGCAGTGTTTTTGATCTGGGTACATGTATGGGTAGTAATATATGTGCTATAATATAACAATATTTTCTGCTCGCAATTTTTTTCTTAATACCTGCGATGGAATTAAATGTATTCAAATTTCGTTTGTTCTGCAAAGGGCATCCTGTTCCACAGAGTCTTGCAGCTTCCAGGTGCTTTGCCTAATAAAGAAATTTAAAGGCCATGGAGGTGCTTATTTCATAAGAACTGTAACAATTCAGATCTTCTTTGCTTAGCCAAGTCATGTGTGAGGATTTTGGACCTTTTATCTTTTCACACTGGAAATGATGGAATTTCACCCCATCATTAAAAAGACCTCTGTATATTAACATCACAATCACTTACATTTATTGAACATATTTTGTGTGGCAGACAGGCACAGCACTTTACAAAAGCCTTAACTAATGTAATCTTCACAATATTGCTATGAGGAAAGCACTATTATTTTCCTTCTCACTTTATGGCTGAGGAAATGGAGGCACAAAGAAGTTAAATAAACATGAGGGGTGCCTAGCATATATGTGAAGCCTATGGTTGAGATTCCAACCCTGGCATTTTTGACCCTAGAGTCCACTATATTGTACTGACTTTCCTATAATATCACATTGCTTAAAATCTGACTAAGTTTTAAAATAACAGCTCTTTCTTTTTTTTGTTGTTTCCTTTATTCTTTGCATTATGAGAATGGTATCCATGGTGGTCAAAGATTTATGGAGTAACTTCTATTTTTTTACTGAGAGATTCTTCTATAAAGAAACATGTTTCTGAGATTTTCCAGAAAATAAATGGTAACAAAATAATTTGCAAAAAGGAGTTTACATTAATAAGACCAGCAATCTTTGTATATGTCATGTTTTCTTTCTGTATAGGTATGCAGATCTATATTTCTCTACTATTATAAAATAATAGGTTAAACCTTAGGCCCTAGCTCATTACACCCTGTCCTCTTGATTGCAAGGCAATTCATTGCAACATTTTATTTAGGGCTACGTCGCAGTGAGTACTATGTTAAATATGTGGTTACTGCAATAAATAGCACAAAGCCGTAACCTCAAGGAATTCATAGACTAGTGGCAGTGACAGACATTTGCCCACCATTCATCCAGTGATCCAATAGGAGCCTGACACAGTGTTGTGTTCTGCAACTCACAAGACAAGAAACTCAGAATGACAAAATAAGACATAGTCTCTAGTCTCAAGGAGATTTAAATAATTAGAATACAATATGATGATTACCAATGGGTTGCATAGGAGATGTCTGGTAGCATTGGGAATGGACAAGAAAGGCTTCAGGGAGGAGACGATATTTGAATTCAGTCTTAAAGGATGAGTAGTTACCTCCCTTGTGGTCAAATTGGGAACAGAGTGCCAGAAAGAAAAATTATATTACTAAGCAGAGGCATAGTAAGCTAGGAGAATCTGGGGATGTTATGGGAGTATAAGCAGTTAAATATGGTTAGACTGTAAGAACATTTTGGGAGTAATAGAAAATGAGGCTAGAGTAATAGAAAGGGCTCATGTCATGCATAATTCATATTTACTTTGCCGTAATAATTTATTATACCATATATGGCCAGTACATATAAAAAACACACAGACTGTCTTGCTCATGGTATGGAGATTGTTTGACCCTAAATTATTTTTTTTTTGAAATTTGTGCTCTTGAGGAATAGTCAGCTTATGTATAGGTATATGTACTTTTATCTTATTGTTTGAAAGATCTGGGTGATTTGGCAAAAACCACATAAACCATTCCGGGATTTTTATGTTTCATTATAAGAAAAAAATTCATATGTTTGAGATTTATATATATTTTTAAAGAATACAATTCTGTCTACTGAGAACATTCTGATCAGCTAAAGAGATTTTTCTTACAATTCTAAACAATTACAATAATTAAATATTTTGTTCAGGTGTCATGTGTTATTTTGGTTTTCTCTCCAACCATCTCTGGTATTGCTTTTTAGATTATTAAAATCACTTGCATGTGTTATGACCTCGAGCCATGGTTCTTTTTAGAGTTGACATTTTCAATGTATTTGTAATATCATTTGCTGTTTTACTTGCATTTTGTTTTTCTTATTATCAAGCTGCCTATTTCTTATTTGCAAGTCAAGAGCCTTTTCTCTAAGCAGGTTTGCACTTTTTATGTGCCTAAGACAGAAAAACTGCTAAAATTAAAAAACATTCAAAGGTGAGTTGAATTCAATTACTCAGTACTTTTGAGTTATTATACTTCCTTTTCAACTCCAGGAAGCTTCTCAGCTTGATAAACAAGTAAAGATGGTTTTGTGGATCTTTTTTCTCTCAAAGGAAGTTTTTCCACACTACAGTCACTTAGAATGGGGTTTTAAATAGTTCAGATGGTGAAGTGCTTTGTCCATTTGGAACTACTTTCTGCATCTGAAATATTTTGAAGATGTCAGTGGGCATTTAATAAATATTGGGTGATTCGATAATTGACATTTTCCCCACTATTTATCTACTAAATTTCTCTGTGATTGAATATTCCAAACTCCCTACAAATTCAAGAAGCCTACCCTGTATTGGATTTTTCTTCTCCCCAAAGCATAACTAGAATCTTCCAATTTGCTTCTAATTCACAATGGGACACCCTCAGAAACATTATCTGGGGAGATTTTCTTCCTCCTTTTGTATTCTTAACTGCTTTCCTCCAGGTCGGTGTGTTGTAAGTGATACTAAGAAAAACAAGACACAATCCCAACTTCAAAGACCTTTGAATTGACTAGAAACTATTAACCAAGTAAATGTGGAACTCTATAATACACATTAAGTCCTAAAAGATAGGTGGAGGTTCAAGTGAAGAAAAAGATAACTTTTAAAACAAAGATCAGCTAAAATATGGGATTTTGTGGGTGTAGACTGTGTAGCAATGTCCTCCCAAGCAGAAGTGGAAAAATGAAACAGAAAAAGCATAGGAACTATTTGGAGGAACAGAAAACTAGTTTGGCTGGAATATTTGATTAGTGGAGAGTAATGGTAGAAAAGAAGGCTCAGAGAATAGCTTGGGGCCAGATTATGGAGATTTAGAAAGCAAGGATTAGAGGGCAAGATTTAATATGCTAGGATAAAGTCAAGGAATTTGAACAGAGGAGTAGCCTGAACAAACATATGCATTTAGAACATTTGGCAGCAATGTGTCAGCAGACTTGGGTAGGAGAGATTCCTGGATTGGAGAGAGAGAAGATATATTGGTAGGAACTAATGAGGTTCTCAATAAGAAAAATGGAAACACATTCTAGAGACATGTTGGTGGGGTTATCTACAGGACTGGCCCTGTTTGGACATGGTGGCATAGGGAGAGGAAGAAGCCAAGAATAAACTCAAGATGTCCTTTGAGACCAGAAGAACAGTGAAGCTATGAAAAGAAATCACATTTCAGGAAGAGGAGTTGGTTTTTAAAGGATGTGTTGATCATTTTAGTTTTGTATGTATAAAAGTGGAGAATTCCAGGAAGTTTCAGGTATAAATTTATAAACCATTAGCATAGATGGGCTGGTTGAAAGCGTAGAGAATGGTAAGGTCATGAGAGAGAAAGTAATTAAGAAAAACAGTTTCAAAAAGAAAATTTGGGAAAATACAGTAAAAATAGAGAAATAGGCAAGTATCCTTGGAATTGAAATACACTGAGGTAAGAACTAACATGAAGGTAAAAAGAAGTTGCCATGGGAATCTGTCTGGATCTTTTAGGGTCAGAGAAAGCTTCCCAAAGGAAGGGAAGGCTAAGTTGATATTTGAAGCATAATTAGGGGTTTGCCAGAAAGGGAACTGAGTGAGAGATAGAATGCATTGTGGATTTAGGGAATGGGCTTATCAGAGAGCCCCAGGAAGTCCTCAGTCTCTTGTGAGGTTTCTCTCTGGGAATCTGATAACAAGGCCTATACATTCCTTTAGGCATAAATCTCTTATAACTCAGGTTATATTTTTTCCCCAAAGAAGCTCTCTGGCTCAGAAAGTCATTCTGTTCTAGAAGCTCTTGTACAATTCTGATCTTGCTTAATTCAAAACTGTACATCCAAGTTGCACTGCAAAGGCCTTTAAATTTATCTGGAGTTTTTGGATAATAAGCAAGGATTTTCATTAATAACTTCCACTATATTGGCTATAAGTAAAAATTTAAACCTATGTTTTATAGTTTCAGATCCTGTATTTTCTTTTAAACTTTTCTTGAAATATGCACTGTATCTAGAATTTCTTCCATGTCCATCCAGGGTTTCTTGGTTGGTTTTTCCATTGAACATTTGCTATGCTCTCTGACCATCTTCTGTTGTTTTTCTTTACATGTTAAGATGCATATCTTCTTTTATACTCATCAGCTCTTATAGCCTCACTAGAATCTTTAATATTTTGTAAGATATTTAAACTTATTTCATGATTCTATGAATAGTAATAAACATTGCTTAGGAATATTGTAATAGTAATACTAATACCAATAACGCCAAGTAGTAGTAATATGAATACTCCTAAAATAATTAGTACCGTAAATATCTGTTGAGTGTTAACTATTTTCTAGAGCTGCCCTGTTCAAAATAATAGCGACTAGTCATGTGGCTACTGAATACTTGAAAGGGGGCTAGACCAAGCTGAGATGTGTTACAGGTGTAAAATACACATGAGATATCAAAGATTTTGTAGAAAAAATGTAAAATGTCTCAATAATTTTTAATATTGATTGCATACTGAAATAATGCTGTAGATATATTGGATTTAAGATATACATTATTAAAGTGAATTGCCTCTGCTCTTTTTAACCTTTTATAATCCTCATATATGTTTTTTTAAATGTGGCTACTGGAATATTTATAATTATACATGTGGCTTACATTTGTGGCCAGCATTGTATTTTACTGGATAGCACTGTTTTAGGGCATGTTTGTAAAGTTTAACACAAGTTGTCCCTCTTTAAACTCCGCACCTACTCCTGTGGGGTAGATATTATTATTCCCACGTTATAGATGCAGAAACTGAGGTCTCATCACAGTTAACTAAATATGTGGTAGATAAGAGATCTCTTTAGTCTCTTGTCTTAAGTAGGAGGCTGTTTTATTAGACGGAATAAATTGTTGTTAGTCTGAGAAGTGCACATTTTAGAATTTGCTTCCGTCTTTGCTTTCTTAGCAACTTTTTCATTTAGTATATGACACCTGAGATTGCCTTCATTATCACAGTCAGTGTTACAGATGCAGAACCTTTTACATAGGTGTGCACTGTCCAAACGAATTATGCATACCACAATATATGACATATACCAGAATGTGTGATATATATCAAACTAGGTTCAAATGCAAGGCGAGGTAACTACCTGCATGTGGAAGTTCTTGTGGAAACTAAATGGAAGGACCCCTTTTAAATTCTACCCCAGTTAGAATTTAACGCATGTGTGCAGGCAGGAATATTGCCAATACTTTGTGATCCACTGGGATAAAAACTTGATACCAGTTGGGTTTCTAGCTTCTTCAGTTTCTAACTGGAGCTTGGTGTTCTCATTTCCCAGTAGAGCCCAGGTGGTGCTTCTATTTAATGAATTGTAGGAAGCTCCTTTGGGTCTAACTTTATAATTATTCTGCCCTTGCATGGAAATGAGTCTTAGAGAAGTCTTGCTTCCATTTTTTAAATAAAGTCACTTGTTTAATTTCTTTTTTTTAATTCAAATGTTATCATTCCTACAGCTGTCCCCTAAGATGGAAAAATTTGTAGACTACCCTCAGGAGAATCTTGATTCCTTTCTGCCCTTGACATGTTATTTTCATCCAGAGGCTCCTGAAACAGCCACCGTCGTATTCAGAGCCTGGGAGATTGTGTTTTCTTTTCATTTGTCCCACATTTACCTCTTCGAGTGTTAAGAGTGCCCTGATATGTGGTTAAATCATTCATCTACTCATGTATTATTAATGTCAATATAAACAGTTGAACATCGTGTACTGGCTTGTACTCTATCCCTGGAGATCAGAATGAACCAGCTTTTTATATTTCAGATTCAGTAGAAGGTGTTTTTCAGGTTCTCTCAGGGAGTTTTGGTCTATTGATGTCAGTTCTATCCTAAGGCACATTTTAAAAACTATTAATATTATAACACATAAAAGGCAATGATGCTTGGTTGAAATTTTGTTTAAGGGATGTTAATATGTGTTTTAAAATATTTACAATTTTTTTTTCTTGGAACACTTGTATTTCCTTAGTCAAGCATGCACTATTATAACTAAATTTCTCAACAATTCTGAAGTTTTAGCAACCATTTGTAATACTTTATAAAATAATTTATGTAACAAGCGTATATGTAGCATTTTGTCTATGCCAAGTACTGTTCCAAAGGAATTAGAAAATATTAACTCACTAGTGCTGTGATTAAAAGATGCAAATATGTATATCCTGGGGACTTGAATGAATCATTTAAAAACTAAGCATATTCTCAGATATAAAATGTTGCTTACTATCTATTTAGTTAATAAGTATTATTTTTATTATTTAGAAACATGTGCAAAAACATAACAGCACTGACTATATTTGAGGATCTAAGTTTTTATAAAGATTGAAAACTTTTACCTGTGAAACCATCTACCTATCCATCCATTCATCTGCCTGTTCATTTATTTATTGATTAATAATTTAGGATACTTTTTACTTCAAAAGAGGTTTTAATTAAGTTTGTGGTGTTTGAATATATAAAGGAACAAATGGCTTAAACAGAATACCAATCATGATCAGAAATAATTTAGAAAGAGGAAAATATTTGTACTGGGATTTATAGAGAGATAGTCACAACAACTAAACCCTACATGTTTCTGTTCTCTTCCTCTTGACAGAAGGGAAACAACACAGGATGAATCACAAGTTTTTTATAATAAGAAAAGCAAATATGTGTTCATCTGGAGAGACATTATTTTCTTGGTATTAAATTCTAGGAGAGCATTTTTGGTGGTTTCTCACATAAGGATGTCAAATAATAACATTTTAATTATGAGAACCAGTCTTCAAATGATATTACATGGTAACTCTAAAGACACTTTTATACTCGTAAACCATGCTTACATAATCCAGGTACACTGTCTCAGTATTTAATAACTAGAAAGCATACATAACACCTAAAAAAGTAGGCAGAGCACAAATCCTGTAGGTGTTTATGCTCTCCAACGTCACTGTTTTCAGTTGACCTCTAGCACACTCTTGAAGGCAACTGGTTTAAAGTAGTGCTTCTTGACTGGTGATTATACTTTGTTCCATTGCTTGGAGGAATTCAATATTTGACAGATAGTTGATATGCATTCTGCAACATGGAATGATGCTGTGATATCTGTCCCTACAAGGGTTAGTACTTCCAAGGTCCTATTCTCCCTGATTTCAAAGATGCCTCTCCATGTGTTCCACAGTACCAGAAACAAATTTTATCATAGCACTTGTTATGGAGGGTGTTTTAATTTAAATTTGATTTTATTGGCCGTGCACAGTGGCTCATGCCTGTAGTCCCAGCACTTTGGAAGGCCGAGGCAGGCGGATCACGAGGTCAGGAGTTCGAGACCAGCCTGGCCAATATGGTGAAACCCCATCTCTACTAAAATACAAAAATCAGCTGGGCGTGGTGGCGTGCACCTGTAGTCCCAGCTACTCCGGAGGCTGAGGCAGAAGAATCGCTTGAACCTGGGAGGTGGAGGTTGCAGTGAGCTGAGATTGTGCCACTGCACTCTAGCCTGTGCGACAGAGTGAGACTGTGTCTCAAAAAAAAATTGATTGTATTTCATGTTTTGGTCTATCTTCTTTTGTCTCTGAGCTGCTTGACAGCAAGTACTCCTCACTGCATCTCCAACATGTAGAATAAATGTGACCCGTAGAAAGTATTCCACACACATTTGGCAAATAAATAAATGAATGCATGAATTAATTTACCACTGATTGGTATTTCCTTCAAGACAAAGGACCATGCCCAACAGAGATCTGAAGGGAACCAATAACAATGTTCTGTAACATATTTTTGGGTTCTAGGGTAATTTTATGTGGCTACTTTTCAAATTTTCGGTAATTGCAGATAAAGTCAGATTCAGCCAGCAGGCTGATCAGTGGTATAATATTTTGAATGAGATTCTGTTCCTCAGTTTTTGAGCATCAAATAACTTATTTGTCATGATTTCTAGTAAAGTTTAGTTTTTTCTTGTCAAATTCATAGAAGATGGATTTGTAATTTATGAATCTAAATGCCAGTTTATTGATTTACAAAAGGGATATCTTTAACGGGAAAACAGAATTATTGGTGGCATGGGGCTCCCCTTTCTAGAAAGAGTTTCAAATAAATTACAAGTTAGAAAATTGCATGATAAACAAAAGCAGAAAATGATTTTGGATGCTCATGAAGCTATGTATATCTGGGCTATGGTAGCCAAGTGGATCACCCTTTTTGACTTGAAAGGCATTTTTGTCTAAGAAGCTGCTCTGGTCCATTGGCTAACTGATGTTTTTGGTGAAGAGATCCTGAACACAGATCTAGCTGATGTTAACAGGTGTACCATGAAAAAGTAGTTTCATGATGAAATAAATGTAAGAAAAAAAAGGCAAACTATAGACTCTTCTTTGAGATTAACAGTTGACAATAAGAATCCTTCCATAAAGAAATTGTTTCACTTCATTTTACCTAGGTTTCATTGAAGAACTGGAATATTAGGGCAATTATTCTTGGCCCACCTGTAGACATGTATTCAACAAAAATTTATGGAGTAATGATTGTGGCAGACACTATGCAAGGTATCCAGGAGATACAGATCTGAAATAAACCAACATGGCCCACAGTTTCCCAGCACTAGCAATGTAGTGGTAGGGATGGAGAGTCAATAAAGAAGGAAGCACAAAACCAAAAAGTTATGACAATTTGTGATATGTCATATAAAGGAACTAAACAAGATACTGAGATTCTGAATCACGGGAGGGAACCCAGTTTTGTTGCTGCAGATCAAGTACAGTGTATATAAGGAGGTGAAGTTTAAATTGTGTAGTGTGTAAACTGTGAAGGTGGAGGAAGTGCTAGCCACAGAGAGTAAAGAGGATTTAGACAGAGGGAATATCAAATTCAATCAAAGAGTTTTCAGTGAAAATGAAGCCAGAAAACCCTGCCTTTTGTATATTTAGAACCATATGGGGTTCCTGTTTGTTGATGGTCCTCTGGGGGAAGAGTTAAATTTCATCCTGGGAGTGTCAAACAAATTCAGGCCCCCCAGAAGGACTTGAAAAAAGTCATGTCTACCACCTCTTGCTTGTAAGTAAGGATATGAAGAATGCTTTCCTAGATGCCCCTGAAAAAAGGTCATCCTAACTTTTATGTCCAGTTTTTCCTAGGTATGCATCTCCCCAGAATGCAGGATTTTTCCCTGGAGTGCGGTCACTTGGTAAATATACTTTAGTTCTGGGATCTAAGTTTTCCCTTTTTAATCCTCTTACCCCAAATATAGGTTTTATCTTCCCACATTCTATAAATTAATTTCCTTTTATTGACCCGATGTTAGTAACAATGCAACCTTCCTGCATGGATGCAAAGAACATAATGCAATGACAGTTTCCATGGTAATAACCTGGCTTCATTGTGTGTAGGTTCCTTTGCTGCCAGGTCTGAGTGGTCCCCTTCAGCTCTAGCTTCCCTCTTATTCTGGTATGCAGCCCAGGTGACCTGAATGACTGAATGCAAGGTGGCCAATTCTCCCCAAATGACTTCAAAAGCTCGAGTGCTCTAGTTTTGCAGCTCATTTTAAACACCTCACTGACACCTCAAAGAAAATTGCCTCTTGTCTTTTATCTAGCCTCTCAACTTCCCAGTCACAGGCAAGCAGGAAGTCGACAACTGATCTTCTGCTGTCCAAAGTTGAAGCTACATCAGAAGGAAGAAAGGTTGTGGTTGGCAATAGCTCCATTTTGAAGATTTCAGAAAGGTCAAGAGTGGGGAGAAGAGACAATACAATGAACATTTAGAGGTGTGTCTTCAGGTCAATTCTGCTACTTTAAAAAGTTTTCAGGGCTGTGAAAAGAAGTTCTGGAGAAGCAAAATCAGCATTACTGGGAGGGAAAAAAACTTGCTTCTCCCCTCCAAACGATGGGTAATTTCTTCTTGTCTAGAAAGAGCACTCTTCCTCTGGTTATATGGGTTGAAATCTATAACCTTAGTTATAATATTTTAACATACCAAGAAAAAAGCCAGTATTTCCTAAACCAATCCTAAAACTGGCATCAATTGCAAAGAAGGAGGACATCTTTTCCTCCAACATTTCTTTCCTTTCTTTTCTTTTCTTTTCTTTTTTTTTTTTTGAGACAGAGTCTCGCTCTGTCACCCAGGCTGGAGTGCAGTGGCACGATCTTGGCTCACTGCAACCTCCGCCTCCCTGGTTCAAGCAATTCTTCTGCCTCAGCCTCCCAAGTAGCTGGGAGTACAGGCGCACACCACCACACCTGGCTAATTTTTGTAATTTTAGTAGAGACAGGGTTTCACCATATTGGTCAGGCTGGTCTTAAACTCCTGATCTCAGGTGATCCACCTGCCTCGGCCTCCCAAAGTGCTGGGATTACAGGCGTGAGCCACCGTGCCTGGCCCCAACATTTAATTTCTTAAGGACTTCAGACAGAAATGTTTCTAAAGTTTACCGTTTTCATAATATTATGCATTATAAATTACCATAAAAATAATTGCTATTATTTTATTATAAAAACAAAAATAATTTAACTTCAAACATATTATGTGACAAACACACATATGAAAACAAGAGGCACTCATAATTTTATTTTATTTTATGTATTTTATGTATTTATTTTGGTTTTAAGGAGCAGAGAGTTTAGTAGGCAAGAAGGAAGGAAGAAGGCAGAAGGAAGAAGCTCCCTTGTACAGAGACAGAGGGAGGGGGGTTCCAAAGCCGAAAGAGGAAACCCCACCTGCCACAGATACCAGCAGGGTACATGAAGAGGCTGGAGGAGGCTGTGTTTGATTTGCATAGTGCTCAGGGGATCGGTTTGACCAGGTATGTCATTCACGTAGCCTGCGAAAAAACTGGACCTCCCACCCTAGCCTTTTAATATGCAAATGAAGGGTGCCATGATGTTTTACAAACGTGGGGATATGTGTGGGCAGCCAGGTCGCCAGGCATAGGTGGGGCAAGGGTAAGAAGAAGAGGGCGGGAATCACCATGTTTGGAGACACCCATAATTTTAACTGCCATCTTCTCTGTTTCAATATCTTAACTGTTCTAAACATACCTAAACATGCCAGAAAGTGGCAAAGGGGCACATGGAATTTTCTCGTAAATCAGCTGCCTAGTTTCTTGGTCCACATGGATTGTGTATTACCTCTCCCAATATGCTCTTTTGGCTTAATAACCCTGCTTGAGGCTGCTTATCTTGATTCTGGCATGGCAAAACGTATAAGGGTATTGATCTAGGTAATTTCCTTCTGCTCTGTTCACTGAACCCGCAGCTTCTCTGTATGCAGCCCAAACACGGAGGAGACCACCAGCTCGCCAACAGCTATCTTGGAAAGAACTTGCACAAATACCACTGACTCCATTTCTAAAAATCTTTATGAAAAATTATAGTTTCCAAGATTGTTTCTTATCTTGTAGATAGCAGTTTTATGTTGATACATCAGGTGTCTTTATAAAATGAGGATCACTTCATAAAGTGATCCTTAGATATCAAAATATGCTGATCTTCATCTAATCTTCTCAATCGTGTGGTAATTTTGTTAATCTTCGGTTTAGGGTCTCAGATCCAAAGCCCTAGAGTGCTCAGGCAAGTAAAGCCAGATGCAAAGGGCCACGTTAGTACAATAGGAGATGGTGGGGACTTCAGTGACAGGAAGTGCACGTGCTCCAATTGAAGGGTTCGGCCTCCAGTTAGCTAGAGGTAGTAAGTGATTGGTGAGCAGCTAGATGTTGCACTTTTACAGTGAAACTGAAGGCTTAATATTTTGTGTGAAACATTTTATTTTAAAATACCAGTAACATTCATTTTTTTGTTTCGTTTTAGCAAATTGGGTGAAAAAAATTTTAGGCCATGAGCTGTTTGTTTGTAGTCTCTGAGCTAGAGAATAGAGATTGTGGACTTGCCCTTAGTGACTCTTATTTTGGAATTTGTCCACCACCCTGGGGTCTTTAGTTGTAAAGACATTTCTGAATTTGTGTTAAATGAAGAAAACCTAGACACTAGAATCATGAAATGCAGAAACGCTTAAAACCAGAAGACTGCAAAATTTAACAAATGACCTTTTTTTTGAGACTGAATCTCGCTCTGTCGCCCAAGCTGTGGGGCAATCTCCGCTCACTGCAAACTCCGCCTCCAGGTTCAAGCGATTCTCTTGCCTCAGCCTCCTGAGTAGCTGGGATTACAATTGCGTGCCATCGCGTCTGACTAATTTTTGTATTTTTAGTAGAGACGGGATTTTGTCGTGTTGCCCAGGCTGGTCTTGAACTCCCAGGCTCAAGCTATCCAAATGCCTTGACCTCCAAAAGTTCTGGGGATTACAGGTGTGAGCCACAGTGCCCAGCCATCAAATGGCCATTTTTGAAAGTGGAAAATCTTCTCTGAAACTTATGTTCATATTAGCACTGTTTATGGGATCATTCACTAAGAATCTTGTATTGAGGTGCAAGCCACTCTGACAGGAGCCTTGTGTTGGAAATCATGCAGTGATGACTTTTCATCATCTGCAAATCATACAAAGATTAGCTTCTTCAGATTATACATATTAACTTTAAAATGGGAACCTCTATACATACTGTATGAATGCTGATGACCAGAAGAAATGGCCTGAATTTTATGAAACATAAATATGGTAAAATTATAGAATTATAGAAGGATTATTATTAGAGCAAACAGCAGCAAATATGTATCAAGGAAAACAAATTATAAGACTTTATTGTAACTTACCATTTTTTTTTATGCATGTTTCTGAGGTGCTAGATCTCTTATAAGGAAGCCAGGGTCTTCGTGCTTTTGCGAGCATTTATGTGTTATGTGATTAAGTGAGTGCATGTTTCTGTCTTCTTTAGTTTATAATACACCAATTCTTAGTTATTTATATTGTACCAAATTCTTATATCTTCTTAGTATCGCTAAACTAAGATTGAGAACATTTAGAGTATTCATGTTTGGCCAGTGGCAATTAAGAAACTAACTCTCTCACCATATTTTCAGTAAAATATAAGCATAAAATATCCAAGGTATTTAAGAAATTTTTTTATTACAAAGAAAATGTTGCATTAAAAAGTTACTGCACTTGAATAGTTTTCAGCAACTATTTTAACATTGATAATGAAGTCCTATCCTTTATTAACACATGTTGGTCTGAGGCCATTAGAAATAGGATATATGTGAGAGTGAATTTCAATCCGTAGTCTCATCAAAGTGATGGATTCTGCATTAATGGTCTTATTTAACTCTTGTAATTTTTCAGCAGAAAGGCACTAGATGATCTTGCATACATTCTGTAATAATGAGTTTCATTTACATGTCTTTCTCTGAGAAGATGAAATGATTACATTGAGAAGTACTATAAAAAGGATTCAAATCACCTGGAAAGCAAATTCTTAGTCAATTATAACAGACTTGATGACAACCTGCTATATGCCACATAGTTGTGCTTATAGTTCATTTAAAATAATAAACTTCTATAATTTGAGGTAATTTTTATGAAAATATTCAAAACAATTATTAATGCCATGATGTTTGTCTTTAATATTTTTCTATCATGGGCGTAAAAATAAGTTTGGGCATTTTAATTTCATGTTTTAAACCAAGTAACCTGAAACTACTTGTAAAATTAATAATAAGAAATGATTGAAACTTAGAGTAGTTGAAGTGTATGTGGCCTGTTGAAAAATTAATAATGAATTTGTGAAGATTAATGACAGGGAAGAATGAGAAACTTTATACAAGAGAAATCTTTATTATCTTGTATATAGCATTAAAAGTTTGGCTTTTGTATCTCACTAGAGCTGGTAACTGGGAAGTAGTTAATGGTTTATTTTTGGGGTAGAGGTATATCACCCAAAGTCACTCTGGTTTTACCTGTATTTATGTCATATTTGAAAGACATAAAGTCTTTTTTTACTTAAAACATTTGGTTTTCACATCAATGATTTGAAATATGTACAGGGATCTATTTGTATTCTTGTTTTACAAATGAAGAGTATGATTTGTATACAGCTAGTAAGTAGTAGAGCCAAGTCTCAAACCTATGCCTTTAGATTCCAAGTTCAATTCTCTTTCAAGGGATTTGAAGTATTTGCCCAATATTATTTCCAAGAACAGTCAATTATTAGCTCAGATTGGGCTCCAACTCATGTCTTTTGACAAAATGTAAATTCCAAATTTCTCTTCTCCAGTATCCCACACTTTTTTTTGGCATTCTTCTATAATGCTAAGGCTTTAGTTTTATAAATTATAATAAATTAATATGCCTCTGTCTGTAGGTCTTAGGTTTCCCTTGGGTAAAATCATGACATTGGGACTTCTGATTTTCTAAGCCTCCTCCAGCAATCTAGTGTAGGGTGTACTTGAATAAAAGATAGTCTACACTTGGGAGAACATGCATTGGAAACCTTAGTACCATAAATAATTAATATGCAAAGAAGCATAAAGAGCAACTTACTAATCAAGTAGAAAAATGTACACAATAAAATATGCAAAGGATAAAAATGGGCAATTAATGGAAGGATTATAAAAGTGACCAATAAATTTAAGAAAGAGCACACAATTTCTCTGGCAATCAATAGTAAGGTTTTTGTTTGCCAATATATTAGTAAACATTAAAATTATTAATATTAAATATAAACAGAGTCTCATATAGTTAGGAAGAACATAAAATGAGGAGTTAACTTAGAGAACAATTTGCCAGAATTGATAAAAAAATCAAAATGTTATATATTTCAAGTTTTCCATTGCTAGGTATCCATTCAAAGAAGTATTTGTATGTGTACATGAAGAGACATGTACAAGAGGGCTTGTGGAGCATTGTTTGAAATACTAAAAAGTTGAAGGTCACCTACAATGTCTATCAATTTAAGGATAGTTAAATAAATTATGCTTTATATATACCATAGAATTTTATTCATCAGATTTTAATGAGGTATCTGTGAACTGTCATGAGAAACACTCTAAAATATATTAAATAAATCAAGCCATAGAACTAAATATGCAGTTTAATTATGTTTATATATTAATATCTTCACCTCCCCTGCCAAAAAGCAACACAACTAGGTATTTTCTATCTATGTAAAATCACAGAAAAAGGTGTGACAAATATCCACCATATCATTAATAGCAACTTCCTTTGATTTGAATTTCTAAATCATTAATAGCAAAACATTAATATAAATGAACTTGAGGGTTGGGATGGCAGTGTGACAGGAAGTTACTTCTACTATGTATAATTCTTTGTTATGTTTAAAAATAGAATAACCAAAAATGCTTTTATAGTCTATTTCTGAGGAATTGTTTTCAGGACTTGAGTTTGTTATTCTCTCTCTCTCTCAGTTTTTTTTTTTTTTGAGACAAGGTCTCACTCTGTTGCCCAGGCTAGAGTGCAGTGGTGTAATAATAGCTCACTGCAGCCTTGACCTTCTGGATTCAGGTGATCCTCCAACCTCAGCCTCCCAAGTAGCTGGGATTACAGGTGTGTGCCACCACGCCCGGCTAATTTTTGTACTTTCTGTAGAGACAGGGTTTTGCCATGTTGCCCAGGCTGGTCTCAAACTCCTGGCCATATATCTGAGGAATTAAGTTTTCAAAATCTGGGTTTGTTATTCTCTGTTCATTATATAAAAAGGAATATGATGTAAATTTGTCCCATCGTCAGTGATTTTAATCTGCTCTCTTGGCTAAGATTGTGTCTGTAATATTCCTGTCAAAGGTGCATAATCTGAGAACAAGTAAAACATCAGACAACCCAATTTTAAAGACTTTCTCTTAAAAAAATCAATTTAAAGAATTGCAAAAAAAGATGGTAGAACTGTACCAGATTAAAGAGACCTGGCAATAAAATGTGATACATGATTCCAGATTTTCTTTTGCAATAAAGAACAATATTGGAACAATTGTAGATATCTGAATAAAGTGTGTAGATTAAAACACAATAGTTAATAATTAATACCCACCTAGATATACAATTCTAGGGTCACCCTATCTTCCTTTTATATAAATTTGGTTCCATTGTTATACAATTTTCTAGCAATGAATGCTTCTATAGTGAGAGGCTGACCTAACATATGATTTTTGTTTTGTTACCTGGATGTCTTATGATTTTTTCTTTGTCCTTGTAGTTCAGTACCTTCCTGAGGGTATGTCTCAGTGCCAATTCTATTGCATCAGTTTTTCCTGGAACATGATCTACTTCTTTGATGTGCAGATTAAGGCCATTTTTTTTCCAGGATTGTTTTCTTATGTTTTAGATTATAGTATATTATCTGTTTTATTTATTCAGTTCTTTTCTTCATGAAATCATAGCAATGATGCAATTGTTGATACCTTTACCTATGTTCTTTGTCTATTATCATCTCTATACTCAATTTGAAATCATTGTTCTTTTTTATGTTGTTTTCTGTGAATTGCAGAATAGTGTTCATCATGTTCTTGACTGTGCTCATTTGTGCATGTCTGTTTGTGCTTGTGTTTGGCTACTAATTTGGCTTTGGTCTCTGTTGCATTTTAATGTTTTCCTTCCTTTTCTCTTGTGAGCTCCTAAGCTCCCTTTTCACCTCTGTAGTCTCCTTGAATATTTGTACCTGCTCACTGACCTTTTTTTTTTTATATATATAAGAGAGTTCAAAGCTGTAACTTCTTTGAGAGAATAGAAATTATTTATTTGTCTGACTTTTCATGTTTCAATGGGCGAATTTCCATTTGATTTGTCTTTTTTCATCTGCCTCTTCTCATTTTCCTTCCAGATTTTCTGCATATTTTGTGTTTGTTTATTTCTCATTATGACTTGTCCTCAAATGGAATTCCTTAACCTCTGGAAGAATAGAATGAGACTAGGAGAGGAGCATTGGAGAGGGAAGAGATCTATGACTATATTCAGTTACCATTTGTGATCTTGAATATTTCATCAAGTGTCTTGTTTTACTACTTTTTAAAATCTGGGGCACATCAGTTTCTTTAGGAGGATAATGTGGTTCACAGCAAAGCCCTTTAGGGTATGGGCTTGCTGCCCCTTCTTCTAATCACCCATTCAGTTCTGGTGATCTTTGCCCTACTAGAAATCTAGGGGGTGGATAGTAGAAATAATGTGACAGCATGATTTGACCCCTGACATTTTGTAATGTTGTGTGAATATTTAAAGGAATCAAATCTTTACAGGACCATCTCTTCTTTTTCTGCTGTCCATCCATATTCTAAATGTTGACATTTTAGTTAAAGTCATAGGTTAAGCCTTTCTAGACAAAGGTACTTATTTTGGAGAAATTCTGCACCTGCTAGAGTCCCAGGAGGCATGAGTTCACTCACAGGACTTTGTCTCCTGGCCCCGATTCCATGATGTTTGGCAGGTAAACTTATTGTATGCACTTTGGAATAGAGAGAGTTAACTTAATTCTTCAAATATGGATCATTTTCTCTGTTTTTCATTCTTACTGTTGTTTTCAGTAAAATTTTTGTTGTTTGCAGAAAACTTGTGGGAATAAATAAAAATGCCTTTATTCAACAATGTAAACACAAAATTATTTAAGAGGTAAACTGTTATTTTCTGTATTCTTATCTTCTTTTCAAAATTTAATGGACTCTATGACTTATTATGGAAAGCAGAATGTGACATAAAGAAAATTCAGTAGAGTGTGACATCTTGGGAGAAATACAAATAGTTGGATTTGTATCTTGTATAGGAATTTTACAATCTCCCTTGGATTTATGGGCAATACATATGCTTATGAATGTGTGCTAACTACCATATAGACTTTGCTTGAAAATTTTAAACTTAATTTCGTAGTAGCAGATAGCCTAAATCTATAATTCTGCTACCATTTACTTTTGTGTACAATTTCATTTAATGCTAAATTATACTTAATGATTATAGTTCTTAACAGTAATTACAGTGGAAAATCTGTAAAGCAGATTTACTTTTGCTTATGTGGTAGACTGAATTTTTAGTAAGAAAAAGAGATTTAAACACTTTAGCAATATAGATGTGCCAGCCATAAATTATATTTAACATCTGAGTAATTTTCAAGCTAAATCATTTAATGCTACTGAAATTATAGTGGACTTCTCAGGGAGCTCCAGATGCCTTCTGCCTAAGTCCATGTGCACTGCTACAACAAAACATCACACTAGGTAGCTTATAAATGACAGTAATTTATTTCTCACAGTTCTAGAGGCTGAGAAGTTCAAGATCAAGGATACTGGCAGATTTAGTGTCTGGTAAGGGCCTACTTTCTAGGTTCATAGATGGTGCCTTTATAATATACATAGTATAAAGGGACCAGGTAGCTCTCTGTAGTCTCTTTTTTCAGGGCAATAATCCCATTCATGCAGGCTCTGCCTTCATGACCTAATTACTTCCCCAAACCACCTCCTATCACCATCAATTTGGTGATTAGGTTTCAACATAAGAATTTTGGTGAAACACAAACAATCAGATCATAGCACCTTCCATTATTAACCTCTTTTTATTGTTTTTTTTATTGAGCAACATTTTATTATTTAACATTAAACACACCTTGGGCATGTATACGGAGGCAGACTTCTTTCCCTTTTATGATGTGGATTGGGCAAGTGACATCTGAGTGTGCATGCAGATGGCAGAAATGTAGACTGAGACAAAGTGGCTCGAGCAAGCTGGGTGACTGTCAAGTCCAATAATGTCCAACAGTGTGACACTGTAACTGCCCTCTTCAAACTATGTGGATCTGCCACATTTCTTTATTTTTATTTTTTATTATACTTTAAGTTTTAAGATACATGTGCACAACATGCAGGATAGTTACATATGTATACTTGTGCCATGTTGGTGTGCTGCACCCGTTAACTCGTCATGTAACATTAGGTATATCTCCTAATGCTATCCCTCCCGCCTCCCCCCACCCCACAACAGGCCCCAGTGTGTGATGTTCCCCTTCCTGTGTCCATGTGTTCTCATTGTTCAATTCCCACCTATGAATGAGAACATGCGGTGTTTGGTTTTTTGTCCTTGCGATAGTTTGCTTAGAATGATGGTTTCCAGCTTCATCCATGTCCCTACAAAGGACATGACATCATCATTTTTTATGGCTGCATAGTATTCCATGGTATATATGTGCCACATTTTCTTAATCCAGTCTATCATTGAGGGACATTTGGGTTGGTTCCAAGTCTTTGCTATTGTGAATAGTGCCACAATAAACATACTTGTGCATATGTCTTTATAACAGCATGATTTATAATCCTTTGGGTATATACCCAGCAATGGGATTGCTGGGTCAAATGGTATTTCTAGTTCTAGATCTCTGAGGAATTGCCACACTGACTTCCACAATGGTTAAACTAGTTTACAGTCCCACCAACAGTGTAAAAGTGTTCCTATTTCTCCACATCCTCTACAGCACCTGTTGTTTCCTGACTTTTTAATGATTGCCATTCTAACTGGTGTGAGATGGTGTCTCATTGAGGTTTTGATTTGCATTTCTCTGATGGCCAGTGATGATGAGCATTTTTTCATGTGTTTTTGTCTGCATAAATGTCTTCTTTTGAGAAGTGTCTGTTCATATCCTTCACCCACTTTTTGATGGGGTTGTTTGTTTTTTTCTTGTCAATTTGTTTGAGTTCATTGTAGATTCTGGATATTAGCCTTTTGTCAGATGAGTAGATTGCAAAAATTTTCTCCCATTCTGTAGGTTGCCTGTTCACTCTGATGGTAGTTTCTTTTGCTGTGCAGAAGCTCTTTAGTTTAATTAGATCCCATTTGTCAATTTTGGCTTTTGTTGCCATTGCTTTTGGTGTTTTAGACATGAAGTCCTTGCCCATGCCTATGTCCTGAATGGTATTGCCTAGGTTTTCTTCTAGAGTTTTTATGGTTTTAGGTCTAACATTTAAGTCTTCAATCCATCCTGAATTAATTTTTGTATAAGGTGTAAGGAAGGGATCCAGTTTCAGCTTTCTACATATGGCTAGCCAGTTTTCCCAGCACCATTTATTAAATAGGGAATTGTTTCCCCATTTCTTGTTTTTGTCAGGTTTGTCAAAGATCAGATGGTTGTAGATATGTGGCATTATTTCTGAGGGCTCTGTTCTGTTCCATTGGTCTGTATCTCTGTTTTGGTACCAGTACCATGCTGTTTTGGTTACTGTAGCCTTGTAGTATAGTTTGAAGTCAGGTAGTGTGATGCCTCTGGCTTTGTTCTTTTGGCTTAGGATTGACTTAGCAATGAGGGCTCTTTTTTGGTTCCATATGAACTTTAAAGTAGTTTTTTCCAATTCTGTGAAGAAAGTCATTGGTAGCTTGATGGGGATGGCATTGAATCTCTAAATTACCTTGGGCAGTATGGCCATTTTCACGATATTAATTCTTCCTACCCATGAGCATGGAATGTTCTTCCGTTTGTTTGTATCCTCTTTGATTTCATTGAGCAGTGGTTTATAGTTCCCCTTGAAAAGGTCCTTCACATCCCTTGTAAGTTGGATTCCTAGGTATTTTATTCTCTTTGAAGCAATTGTGAATGGGAGTTCACTCATGATTTGGCTCTCTGTTTGTCTGTTATTGGTGTATAAGAATGCTTGTGATTTTTGCACATTGATTTTGTATCCTGAGACTTTGCTGAAGTTGCTTATCAGCTTAAGGAGATTTTGGGCTGAGATGATGGGGTTTTCTAGATATACAATCATGTCATCTGCAAACAGGGACAATTTGACTTCCTCTTCTCCTAATTGAATGCCCTTTATTTCCTTCTCCTCTCTGATTGCCCTGGCCAGAACTTCTAACACTGTGTTGAATAGGAGTGGTGAGAGAGGGCATCCCTGTCTTGTGCCAGTTTTCAAAGGGAATGCTTCCAGTTTTTGTCCATTCGGTATGATATTGGCTGTGGGTTTGTCATAGATAGCTTTTATTATTTTGAGATACATCCCATCAATACCTAATTTATTGAGAGTTTTTAGCATGAGGGGCTGTTGAATTTTGTCAAAGGCCTTTTCTGCATCTATTGAGATAATCATGTGGTTTTTGTCATTGGTTCTGTTTGTATGCTGTATTACGTTTATTGATTTTCGTATGTTGAACCAGCCTTGCATCCCAGGGATGAAACCCACTTGATCATGGTGGATAAGCTTTTTGATGTGCTGCTGGATTCGGTTTGCCAGTATTTTATTGAGGATTTTTGCATCGATGTTCATCAGGGATATTGGTCTAAAATTCTCTTTTTTTGTTGTGTCTCTGCCAGGCTTTGTTATCAGGATGATGCTGGCCTCATAAAATGAGTTAGGGAGGATTCCCTCTTTTTCTATTGATTGGAATAGTTTCAGAAGGAATGGTACCAGCTCCTCCTTGTACCTCTTGTAGAATTAGGCTGTGAATCCATCTGGTCCTGGACTTTTTTTGTTTGGTAAGCTATTAATTATTGCCTCCATTTCAGAGCCTGTTATTGGTCTATTCAGAGATTCAACTTCTTCCTGGTTTAGTCTTGGGAGGGTGTATGTGTCGAGGAATTTATCCATTTCTTCTAGATTTTCTAGTTTATTGGTGTAGAGGTGTTTATAGTATTCTCTGATGGTAGTTTGTATTTCTGTGGGATCGGTGGTGATATCCCTTTTATCATTTTTTGTTGCGTCTATTTGATTCTTCTCTCTTTTCTTCTTTATTAGTCTTGCTAGTGATCTATCAATTTTGTTGATCCTTTCAAAAAACCAGCTCCTGGATTCATTGATTTTTTGAAGGGTTTTTTGTGTCTCTATTTCCTTCAGTTCTGCTCTGATCTTAGTTATTTCTTGCCTTCTGCTAGTTTTTGAATGTGTTTGCTCTTGCTTTTCTAGTTCTTTTAATTGTGATGTTAGGGTGTGAATTTTAGATCTTTCCTGCTTTCTCTTGTGGGCATTTAGTGCTATAAATTTCCCTCTACACACTGCTTTGAATGTGTCCCAGAGATTCTGGTATGTTGTGTCTTTGTTCTCGTTGGTTGCAGAGAACATCTTTATTTCTGCCTTCATTTCTTTATGTACTCAGTAGTCAGTCAGGAGCAGGTTGTTCAATTTCCATGTAGTTGAGTGGTTTTGAGTGAGTTTCTTAAGCCTGAGTTCTAGTTTGATTGCACTGTGGTCTGAGAGACAGTTTGTTATAATTTCTGTTCTTTTACATTTGCTGAGGACTGCTTTACTTCCAACTGTGTGGTCAATTTTGGAATAAGTGTGGTGTGGTGCTGAGAAGAATGTATATTCTTTTGATTTGTGGTGGAGAGTTCTGTAGATATCTATTAGGTCCACTTGGTACAGAGCTGAGTTCAATTCCTGGATATCCTTGTTAACTTTCTGTCTCGTTGATCTGTCTAATGTTGACAGTGGGGTGTTAAAGTCTCCCATTATTATTGTGTTAGAATGTATGTCTCTTTCTAGGTCCCTAAGGACTTGCCTTATGAATCTGGGTGCTCCTGTATTGGGTGCATATATATTAAGGATAGTTAGCTTTTCTTGTTGAATTGATCCCTTTACCATTATGTAATGGCCTTCTTTGTCTCTTTTGATGTTTGTTGGTTTAAAGTCTGTTTTATCAGAGACTAGGATTGCAACCCCTGCCTTTTTTTGTTTTCCATTTGCTTGGTAGATCTTCCTCCATCCTTTTATTTTGAGCCTATGTGTGTCTCTGCACATGAGATGGGTTTCCTGAATACAGCACAGTGATGGATCTTGACTTTTTATCCAATTTGCCAGTCTGTGTCTTTTAATTTGAGCATTTATCCCATTTACTTTTAAGGTTAATATTGTTATGTGTGAATTTGATCCTGTCATTATGATATTAGCTGGTTATTTTGCTTGTTAGTTGATGCAGTTTCTTCCTAGCCTCGATGGTCTTTACAATTTGGCACGTTTTTGCAGTGGCTGGTACCGGTTGTTCCTTTCCATGCTTAGTGCTTCCTTCAGGATCTCTTTTAGGGCAAGCCTGGTGGTGACAAAATCTCTCAGCATTTGCTTGTCTGTAAAGGATTTTATTTCTCCTTCACTTATGAAGCTTAGTTTGTCTGGATATGAAATTCTGGGTTGAAAATTCTTTTCTTTAAGAATGTTGAATATTGGCCCCCACTCTCTTCTGGCTTGTAGAGTTTCTGCTGAGAGATCCGCTGTTTGTCTGATGGGCTTCCCTTTGTGGGTAACCTGACCTTTCTCTCTGGCTGCCCTTAACATTTTTTCCTTCATTTCAACTTTGGTGAATCTGACAATTATATCTCTTGGTGTTGCTCTTCTCAAGGAGTATCTTTGTGGCGTTCTCTGTATTTCCTGAATTTGAATGTTGGCCTGCCTTATTAGATTGGGGGAGTTCTCCTGGATAATATCCTATAGAGTGTTTTCCAACTTGGTTCCTTTCTTCTCGTCGTTTTCAAGTACACCAATCAAACGTAGGTTTGATCTTTTCGCATAGTCCCATATTTCTTGGAGGCTTTGTTCGTTTCTTTTTATTCTTTTTTCTCTAAACTTCTGTTCTTGCTTCATTTCATTCATTTGATCTTCCATCACTGATACCCTTTCTTCCAGTTGATCCAATCGGCTACTGAGGCTTGTGCATTTGTCATGTAGTTCTCGTGCCTTGGTTTTCAGCTTCATCAGGTCTTTTAAGGACTTCTCTGCATTGGTTATTCTAGTTAACCGTTTGTCTAATTTTTTTTCAAGGTTTTTAACTTCTTTGCCATGGGTTCGAACTTCCTCCTTTAGCTCAGAGTAGTTTGATCATCTGAAGCCTTCTTCTCTCAACTCGTCAAAGTCATTCTCCATCCAGCTTTGTTCCATTGCTGGTGAGGAGCTGTGTTCCTGTGGAGGAGGAAAGGTGCCCTGATTTTTAGAGTTTCCAGTTTTTCTGCTCTGTTTTTTCCCCATCTTTGTGGTTTTATCTACTTTTGGTCTTTGATGATGGTGACATACAGATGGGGTTTTGGTGTGGATGTCCTTTCTGTGTGTTAGTTTTCCTTGTAACAGTCAGGACCCTCAGCTGCAGGTCTGTTGGAGTTTCCTGGAGGTCCACTGCAGACCCTGTTCACCTGGGTATCAGCAGTGGAGGCTGCAGAACAGGGGATATTGGTGAACAGCAAATGTTGCTGCCTGATCGTTCCTCTGGAAGTTTTGTCTCAGAGGAGTACCCAGCTGTGTGAGGCATCAGTCTGCCCCTACTGGGGGGTGCCTCCCAGTTAGGCTACTCGGGGGTCAGGGACCCACTTGAGGAGGCAGTCTGTCTGTTCTCAGATCTCCAGCTGCGTGCTGGGAGAACCACTACTCTCTTCAAATCTGTCAGACAGGAACATTTAAGTCTGCAGAGGATTCTGCTGCCTTTTGTTTGGCTATGTCCTGCCCCTAGAGATGGAGTCTACAGAGGCAGGCAGGCCTCCTTGAACCACAGTGGGCTCCACCCAGTTCGAGCTTCCTGGCTGCTTTGTTTACCTACTCAAGCCTTGGCAATGGTGGGTGCCCCTCCCCCAGCCTCGCTGCTGCCTTGCAGCTGGATCTCAGACTGCTGTGCTAGCAATGAGTGGGGCTCCGTGGGCATAGGACCCTCTGAGCCATGTGTGGGATATAATCTCCTGGTGTGCCGTTTGCTAAGACCGTTGGAAAAGCTCAGTATTAGGGTGGGAGTGACCCGATTTTCCAGATGCGCTCTGTCACCCCTCTCTATGACTAGGAAAGGGAATTCCCTGACCCCTTGCGCTTCCTGGGTGAGGTGATGTCTCACCCTGCTTTGGCTCACGCTTGGTGCGCTGCACCCACTGTCCTGCACCCACTTTCCGACACTCCCCAGTGAGATGAACCTGGTACCTCAGTTGGAAATGCAGAAATCACCCGTCTTCTGCGTCGCTCATGCTGGGAGCTGTAGACTGGAGCTGTTCCTATTCGGCCATCTTCTGATTTGCATTTTTCTCATGATGAGTCATTTTGAGCTTTTTTTCCATGTTTGTTGGTTGCATAAATGTCTTCTTTTGAGAAGTGTGTGTTAATATCGTTTACCCACTATTTAAAGGTTTTTTGTTCTTGTAAATTTGATTAAGTTCCTTGTAGACACTGGATATTAGATCTATCCAGGATCTTTTGATGTATCTGCTAAATTGCCTTCAGTACCAGCTTCACCCTCTGGCTAATTCCTCCTCTGTGGTAGTAAGATGGCTCTTGTGGCATTCTGGGCTATCTGCTTTGTTTGTTTCATGTTCAGCATGGGAGAGTGAGAAAAATACATTTTTTCCAACCCTGAAACATAAATTCATCAAATTTTGTCATATACCCATGCTTGGATGAATGATATATTTCATGAGAATGTCATGAGATTATAAGTTTAGATGAGACAGGATCAGCCCAAACCTAGGAATTGGGAATGGTTCACCTTCCCGGAAACTAATGACTGAGTAGGTAAGGTGGGACATGTGAACAAAATCAAGCTTTAGCTGGGAAGGAGAAAGTGTAAAGATGGTAGAACCTGCTAGTATTCTCACAGGAACCTTAAGAGGTATTTACTATATTATCATCTCCATATTACAGATGAAGAAACAGATAGAGAGAGGTTAGGTGACTTGCCCAGTTGGTGAAGCTGGACTTTGAATGGAGCATCTAATACCAGAGTCCACGTTTGAAAACACAACTTTATGTGCCTTATGGTTCTGATCTAAATGGAGGAGCAGAATGGCCCCAAATACCTCCTCTCTGGAGTTAACTTCAGGAGGAATTACATTCTGTGTTCGAGAGTAGGCTTTGGATTGGAATAGATTTCCAGGGTGATTCTCAACCAAAGCCAGAGCTGTGCAACTGGATAGAAGGAGAATCTAGAACCATGCAAATACCAGCCAGCCAGGCCAGAGGTGACCTGCTGTCTGGAAAAAATAATGCCTTCTCAGAGTGATAAATTGTTCACTTTCATAAGTGCATTCAAACAATCACAATGTAGGAGAAAGTGAGGATTATTTTTTGCACAGTGAAGTTCTGTGCTTACAGACAATTGATAGTCAAGAAAAACACAGGGAGATAAATTAGAAAAATGCACTTGAAATATAATACACATCTTTTAGCAGCCTTGTTATTCTTTTTGTCAAAATGGTTGCAAGCTGTCATAAAGTGGTTGCATAGCTAGAACAGGTGTTAGAGTCAAGACTATGTAGCTTTAAATCTTGATTCCACCAACCTACTACTGTATGATCGTGCGCATGACAATCTGTCAGTCTCTCCATTTATAAAATGGGAATACTATTATTACTCTCCTCAGAGGACTGCAGTGAGAATTAAATCTATGTATTTGTAGTGTTTAGTATAGCAGCTGATATATGGTAAATGCTATAGAAGTGTTTGCTGTTCTTAATAATTGATTTATATTCCACATAAATTAAGTGGTTACTATCCTACCACTTCTATAAAAATCTTTTTTTGCAAAGAACATGTTTTAATTTAATACTTTCTTATGCTGGAAAAAAACATAGTAAGATAGTAAAGGAAATAAAACACCACTCATTGGCAGTAAAACTCTGCCTTAGAAAAAATTTTGTTTTGCAAACTATATTCTGTTAGCTTATGGTTTGCCATTTGATTAGTGGCCTAAAAATAATAATATGATTGTCTGAAAAACAAATGCCTTCACTCTTTTTTTGGGAGACACAAATGTTAAGTTTTTGTGATTTAAAAGGAAGAGAGATTTAAATGAGAGATTCAAGGAGTTGATTTATGACCCGCTATTCTGGAACCAACTTCAAATCCCCTCTACATTTGGTCCCGGGATCCCTGTTGTTCATTTATCTAAGTGTGTAATATTTTTAAAATAAATTACAAATATTTTCAGACAGAGTACTGCAGCAAACCTGAAATGTAATAGAAGCTAAATTTGATATTCTGTTCATTTGATATTTAGAGTGAATTCTTACCACTTACTATGCAAATTGATTTTTGCTTTTTATTTTTAGAAAACTATATTTGTTTTGCAAAGACCAAGAGTATGGAGAGAATGCACCTTAAAACCAAGGGTATTGGATTAATTTGGTAGCCATATAAAAATTAAACTTGACCCCATTTAACACTATATTCATGACATATTGTAGGTGAATTATAGATTATGCATGTTGTATATGAAACAACAAAATAAAATTTTTAGGGAATAGTATAAGAGAATGTCTTCAGGACTTTGGGGAAGGAAAATGTTTCTTAAACAGGAAACAGTACTAGCATAAAGGAAAAGTTTTATAAATTGGATTTTATTAAAATTAAAGACTGCTTATGAAGTTTTTATTTTCTTATAGTGCTTATTTTATTAAAATTAAAAACTGCTTAAGGGAGTGAAAAGGTAAGCAACAGAGTAGGAGAAGATACTTGCAATACCGTATCTGTCAAATTATTTGTGTATGGAATATATAAATGTTTTCTATTAATATGACAATGACAGACAACTCAAAGGCAAAACACTTCAACAGGCACTTCACTAAAGAGGATATCCAATTGATTTTTAAGCATCTGAAAGGGTGTCAAACATCATTAGTTATCATAAAAGTATAAACTGAAAGCATAATGAAATACCTCTAGTGCCTACTGGAATGGCAAAATAAAAAAGAACAAAAACTATCAATATCAAGTATTGGCAAATACCTGTAGCAACTGGAACTCTCATTCACAGCTGGAAGGAGTATAAATTGGTACAATCACATGGGAAAACTGTTTGACTTATTTGCTAGAGCTGAACATTCACAAGCTCCGTGATCCGTCAATATTGCTTCTAAAAAAGAAGGGCAATTCACTCCTGCCTGAAAGAAATTTATACAAATGTTTTCTAAAAATACATTTACTACAATAGTCATAGGAATATTTCCCATATAAATCTCAATCTTGACACAATCATTCTATCAACATATTCATATATGTGAATATATCTGTGAAATACTATTCAGCAATGGAAAGAACAAATTACAGTTACATGTAACAACATAAATGAGTCCCATAAACATAATGTTGAATGAAAGAAGCCAGACATAAAAGTGTACACACTCTACAATTTCATATGAAGTTTTAAAATGCAAAACTAATGTGTAGTGTTAGAAATTTAAAGGGTGGTTGCCGAGACCAGCTTGGTTGTGGAGACCCTAACCCAGCGTTGACAGAGGAATTAAAGACACATGCACAGAAAGATAGAGTGTGGAGTGGCAAATCAGGGGTCTCACAGCCTTCAGAGCTGAGAGCCTTGAACAGAGATTTACCTACATATTTATTGACAGCAAGCCAGTCATAAGATTTACTAAAAGTATTTCTTACAGGAAATAAAGAGATGGGCTGAAATAAAGGGATGGGTTTGGTTAGTTATCTGCAGCAGGAGCATGTCCTTAAGACACAGATCACCCATGCTATTGTTTGTGGCTTAAGAATGCCTTTAAGCAGTTTTCCACCCTGTGTGGGCCAGGTGTTTTTTGCCCTCATTCCAATAAACCCACAACCTTCCAGTGTGGGCATCATGGCCATCATGAACATGTCACAGTGCTGCAGGGATTTTGTTTATGGCTAGTTTTGGGGCCAATTTATGGCCAGATTTGGGGCCTCTTCACCAACAGGTGGTTTCCTTTGTAGGGGTGGCTGATGTTTGGGAATGGGTGTGAGGAATGCTACAGAATGCCAAGATGAGCTTGGTTGTGGAGACCCTAACCCAGCAGTGCTAGAGGAATTAAAGACACACACACAGAAATATACAGTGTGGAGTGGGAAACCAGGGGACTCATAACCTTCAGAGCTGAGAGTCCTGAACAGAGTTTGACCCACATATTTATTGACAGCAAGCCAGTGATAAGCATTATTTCAATAGATTATAGATTAACTAAAAGTATTCCTTATGGGAAACAAAGGGATGGGCTGAAACAAAGGGATGGGCTCTGGCTGGATATCTGCAGCAGGAACATGTCCTTAAGGCACAGATCACTCATGTTATTGTTTGTGGCTTAGGAATGCCTTAAGCAGTTTTCCACCCTGGGTGGGCCAGGTGTTCCTTGCCCTTATTCTGGTAAACCCACAACCTTCAGGGTGGGCATCATGGCCATCATGAACATGTCACAGTGCTGCAGAGATTTTGTTTATGGCCAGTTTTGGGGCCAGTTTATGGCTAGATTTGTGGGCCTGTTCCCAACAACAGAAGAGCTAATAATGTTTCATCATATCTTAATCTAGATGGGGAAACATTGTGTATTCATATTTGAGATGTTTATAAAACTATCCACAAAAATTTGTGAACTAAAGTTTAAGTTAGCTTGAAATGATTTAAAATCTGTAGTGCTAGTGTACTCAAAATGAAAAAAAAATTCCTGCAGACAACACATACTTTACTATGAGCTCAAGGGAAGCCAGTGGTTGCTCTCAAGATTGATGTTTCTACAGACAAAAGAAGATTTTAAAATTCCTGTACAAATTGATCTGTTTGATATTATTCAAGGCATCAAATATGTATACAGCATTTGCATTGAGCCTATCGTTTTTCTAGGGCTTTAGAGAAGTTATTTTTGGATGATAAAATATTCAGATGTGATTTAGATAATTAGAATTTTCAGAATAATAAAGTAAGGTGATAGTTCATGCACTCATAAAATTTTATTTACTTATTTATTCTATTGGGGTGAGTATAATCCATGTATGTTAGCTGAATAAGCCTACAGCTACTAAAATTCTTCAGGCTAATTGGCAAATATGGCAAATGCTGTGTCCAGACCACCTCCAAATCCTTTTGCCTTGGCAGTCTAGTCACTGGTTAAGGATGGGTGTAGATACATGAATGGGATTAATTTGGATTATGATAAATGTGAAGAAGCAAGGTGATAACCAAATCTGAGTGAGAAGACATAGATCCTGTTCTAGTGCTTTTCGGTTATTGGAGCAGGAGCACTGTGCAGATGGGAGAAGATATTGCAGAAAGTCAGGGACCCCAAACGGAGGGACCAGCTGGAGCTGCGGCAGAGGAACATAAATTGTGAAGATTTCATGGACATTTATTAGTTCCCAAAATTAATACTTTTATAATTTCTTATGCCTGTCTTACTTTAATCTCTTAATCCTGTTATCTTCATAAGCTGAGGATGTACATCACCTCAGGGCCACTGTGATGATTGCATTAACCGTACAAATTGATTGTAAAACATGTGTTTGAACAAGATGAAATCAGTGCACCTTGAAAATGAACAGAATAACAGCGATTTTAGGGAACAAGGGAAGACAACCATAAGGTCTGACTGCCTGCGGGGTCAGGCAAAAAGAGCCGTATTTTTCTTCTTGTAGAGAGCCTATAAATGGACGTGCAAATAGGAGAGATATTGCTAAATTCTTTTCCTAGCAAGGAATATTGATAATTAATACTCTGGGAAAAGAATTGCATTCCTGGGGAGAGGTCTATAAACAGCCACTCTGGGAGTGTCTGTCTTACGTGGTTGAGATAAGGACTGAAATATGCCCTGGTCTCCTGCAGTACCCTCAGGCTTACTAGGGTGGGGAAAAAATCCCGCCCTGGTCAATTTGAGGTTGGACCGGTTCTCTGCTCTCGAACCCTGTTTTCTGTTGTTTAAGATGTTTATCAAGACAATACGTGCACAGTTGAATATAGACCCTCATCAGTAATTCTAATTTTGCCCTTTGCCTTGTGATCTTTGCTTTGCCCCTTGCCTTGTGATCTTTATTGGCCTCAGAAGCATGTGATCTTTGTGACCTACTCCCTGTTCGTACACCCCCCACCTTTAAAGTCCTTAATAAAAACCTGCTGATTTTGCAGCTCAGGTGGGCATCATGGACCTACCAATATGTGATGTCACCCCCGGTGGCCCAGCTGTAATATTCCTCTCTTTGTACTCTTTCTCTTTATTTCTCAGACCAGCTGACAGTTAGGGAAAATAGAAAGAACCTACTTTGAAATATTGGGGGTGGGTTCCCCTGATAAGAGAAATTTTTGTAGGAGGTCTTAGAATCTAAGGATAAACTGCAGTAATGTCTTAGGCAGTGAATTTGCTAGGCTAGGACATTTCCAAAACTCTGTCATGAGGCTAGTTTAATAGATTATTTTGGAAAAGCTAAACTGGTAAGGATTTGATTTGAAATTGCATAAAACATTTCTTTAGAATGTCCTTGACATATAATTAAACAAGATGTGTCTCTTTCCTACAACGAGTAACAAGAATTTTCATTCCAATGGTATAAGCATGAAATTTCTATGTATAAAAGGTCATGCCCTTCATTAAAGCATGTGATTATTTATTACAAATTTCATTATACCTGCTCTGACTGTCACAACCTCTCATCCAACATAGCAGTATGTCATCTTCTTGCTTGGACAGATTTCAAAGTGTTTTAGTTTTGGCCTTGGGCACTGGCTACAAATTTGGTAAATAATCTTAGTCAAATATATCCAGAGAAACAATAGGCAAATACTTTTACTCTAGCTGGCCTGAGTTTCATATGCAAAAATAGCATGTCCTGTCTCCACTTACAAAGTAACAGTTGAATATGTCAGTTTAGCAATTTGGAAAGTAAATTTCAAGACTGCCACCTTCCACCATCTTCTGTGGACCACAGTGTTCCTGAGCAAAGTCAGGCACTTCCTTTTTCTGTCAGAAACAATAGGACCTCACCTATAGTTATTCTCAAACAATGTGGCCTCACCTAGATATCTTTGCTTTTTAAGTACTATGTGTTTTATAAACATATTGGTAATTATTATTATGACTATTCATTTGAAAAATGCTCCTGAGTCACAAGAAATGAACATAGACATAGAGCCTACAGGAGAGGCTTTTGAGTGTGGCTCCTCAGTCCCCTAATCAACACTTTATTGTCACTGCTTCAGCATTCTAGAACTTTCTCATATGTGTGACTTCTGCACAAAGAGAAATAAATAAGGAACTGAACCCCAAAAGAGTTCTTAGCTATTCTTAACAGAGCAACATAACAAGGAAAAACTTGAGTTGAGGATCACACATCGCTGGCTTCAAATCTCAGCCCTAACACATACTTGCTGTGAAGATGTGAGCAAATTGTTTAACCACTCCAAACCCCATTTTCCCCATCTATACAACATTCCTCATAGGTATATCATGAGGATTAAATGGAATAAAGTATATAAAGCTATTAATATAGTGTTGGAATTTAATGAGTACTCAATTCATGGCTGGCTACCTGGGATGGAATCCTGGGTACACAACTTACTATATGTAGACCTTGGGTAATCACTAAAGTTTTCTTATCTGTTAAGTTAAGGGGGCTAACAGGACCTACTTCCAGGACTCCTGAGAGCAGTCAAGGAGATGACACATATTCAGTTCTCCCCAGGCTACCTGGGCCATAGAACAGGCTTACTAAGTGTTAGCTACAGCAATTGCATTGCCTGTACTTTTCCTTAAAGTAAGTAGCACAACATGCACAGTAGGCTGTTTGTTATTCCCTCTCCTTCCCAATCCCTCACTCGACAAGCTCTGAGAATAATATTGATAATAATAATAATGGCAGAATATAGTTTACAAACTTTCTGTAAGCCTAGCTTTTTGACCTTAAGTAAACAATTTAACTTCTCATTGCCTCTATTTTCTTATCTGTGAAATAAAGATAATACTGCCTATTTTTGAGGCATATATTCTTTATTAAAGAATTGAAGGTAAGGGTCACAGAACAAGATTTGGTATACAGTAATATCTTATTAATTTTAGCTTTAAAAAGTTATTTATTTATTTATTTATTATTATTATACTTTAAGTTTTAGGGTACATGTGCACAATGTGCAGGTTAGTTACATATGTATACATGTGCCATGCTGGTGCGCTGCACCCACTAACTCATCTATATAATCTCATTTGACTGTAACAGGTGTTTTTCTAGGTGAGATTCTTCAGTAGGTACTAAAACATGTTGAATCCTTTTTAAAAGCTATACAAATAGAGGTCAACCCAGGCCACCTAAACATTTAACTTGAACTGGGTTTAGCATGGACGAGCCAGTGTGATTTTTAGCAGTAGAACAGTCCTCCTGTCTAAACACAGTCCTCCTCCACCTATCTATCAGGCCTGAAAGTCAATAACGATGCAGGTATTCCTGGGGTAGCTCTAATTTAAACAACATCAATCATTTATACCTGAGTGTTGATGCATTTATTAGGACATCTCTGGAGAGTTTTGACAGATGTCGGGGGGGAGCTGGATAAAGCAAAGCATCATCAGTGTATGAAGATAGAGCATCTGAGTGCCTCAAGAGGGAGACAAGGACAGTAAAAAGGAAAAAGGACATAAATCAGGAAGCTAAAAATGCTACATGACACGTCACCTACTTAGCACGTTTGCCTGTGGCTGACCTCAAATGTCATCTCCTTCCTAATAGACAGATTTCCTAACTGCATTGGCAGCTCCTCTGAGGATGTTTTTTTTTGTTCTCTCCCTATAGAAAGGACAGTCTCATATGTATTCCAAACCACTGAGAGAAAATATGTGTTAGGCCACTGAAGAATGTTATTAATATTAAATAAGCCAGAATCCCAAATGTGCTTAATCCCAAGTGTGCTTCTGATACCACAGCTTGGAGAAAAACAAAAATTCAAAAATAAATCTTAAGTAAAATGGGGGTGACAATTATGTCTGATGTACTTTGGATGTATCTGTTAAAATTCTCATCTTTTGAACTCTAGGAATTGCTTGGAAAAGAGGGGAAAACTTCAAATCTCACTTTTATGTGCCTTGACTCAAGAGTTTCAGATTTTCCAGGTATGCAGTGCTGTGCTAGAGCACCAGGTGTGATATGGTTTGAATGTTTTGTCCCCTCCAGATCTTGTGTTGAAATGTGCTGTCCAATGTTGGAGGGGGTGCCTGCTGGGAGGTGTTCGGGTCATCAGGGGGGATCCCTCATGAATGCCTTGGTGCTGTACTCATGGTGATGAGTGAGTTCTCACCCTATGAATTCATGCAAGATCTGGTTTTTAAAAAGAGTGTAGCATCTCTTCTCTTTCTCTCTTGTTCCCCCTCTTGCCATGTGATATGGTTTGGCTCTGTGTCCCCACCCAAATCTCATCTCTAACTGCAATCCCCATGTGATGAGGGAGGGTCCTGGTGGGAGGTGATTGGATCATGGTGGCAGTTTCCTCCATGCTGTTCTTGTGATAGTGAGTGAGTCCTCACAAGATCTGATGGTTTTAGAAGAGGTGGTTTCCCCCGCTCTCTTCTCTTTCTTGCTGCCTTATGTGGAAGCTACTTGCTTCTCCTTTGCCTTCCACCATGACTGTAACTTTCCTGAGACCTCTCCAGCCATGTAGAGCTGTGAGTCAATTAAATCCCTTTCTTTTATAAATTACCCAGTCTTGGATATTTCTTTGTAGCAGTGTGAGAACAAACTAATACGCCATGTGACACACAGACTCCCCTTTGCTTCTACCATGATTGCAAGCTTCCTGAGGCACCCCCAGAAGCAGATGCTGACACTATGCTTCCTGTGCAGCTGGCAGAACCATGAGCTAATTAAATCTCTTTTCTTTATAAATTACCCAGCCTCTTTATGGTAACACAAAACAGACTAACACAATGTGCCTTCAACAAGCAGCTGTCACCTGCAAGTTTTAGCCACCGTAGAAGAATCAAAAGAACCAGATGTAGTTTTTTTCTTGCTCTGCATTTACTATGCCCCCAGAAGATGACCCTTACTTACATTTTGATTGGGGTTCACTAGAAAGGAAGGAGACTAGAGCAAGGAAAGAAAAGGCAAAGGTGCTTTGGACTAAAGAAAGAGTAAGTGTCTCCAAGACTGAGAAAGGACCACAGATTTAAGAATGCTTCGCCTCAAAGCTTGTGTGCAATGTTTTGGATGGGAGAGGTACAAGGTGATTGTGTTGTCTAAGGCTGAGGTTGGTAGAAAGGACCACTGAGAGCAGGAATACTGGACATAGCAAATGACAAGGAGCAGGACTCAACAGCAGCAATGGTAGCAGAAAGAGTAATAAAATTAATACCAAAGATTTGTCTTCTGTTTTCTTCCAGGACTTGTCTTCCATTTTCTAAGTATCATAAAAGCTTCTTAAATTATTGTGAGACCTCAGGGAGAGAAGGGCTCCCTCAAAGAAGATTGGGATTAAGTTTCCCACACTTTTCACCTGAGGTCAGGAGTTCTAGACCAGCCAGGCCAACATGGTGAAACCCCATCTCTACTAAAAATACAAAAATTATCTGGGCGTGGTTGCACATGCCTGTAATCCCAGCTACTTGGGAGGCTGAGGCAGGAGAATCGCTTGAACTTGGGAGGTAGAGGTTGCAGTGAGCCGAGATTGCTCCATTGCACTCCAGCCTGGGTGACAGAGCAAGACTCTGTCTCCAAAAAAAAAAAAAAAAAAAAACCAAAAAACAAACAAACGAAAAACCAAAAAAAATTTCCACACTTTGTTAAATGGACTCAGTGGCATATTTAGTTTGATTTAGAAAACAGAGGGATATTTTTCACACCTCTGTGTTATGGAGCAGATTCTTTCCTATGCTCTGTGAGAACAAGATCCATGTGTCTTTGTCACTGTATTGACATCAACTGTGGAGCACCTGGTATATGAGATCTCAACAAATATTAAAATAAATAGGGCTAAGCACAGTGGCTCATGCCTGTAGTTGCAGAGGTTTGGGAGGCCGAGGTAGGCAGATTGCTTCAGTCTACAAGTACAAGACCAGCCTGGACAACAAGGCGAAACCCCATCTCTACAAAATGCAAAAGTTAGCTGGGTGTGGTGGCACATAACTTTAGTCCCAGCTACTTGGGAGGCTGAGGTGGGAGGATTTGTTGAGTTTGGCAGGCTGAGGCTACAGTGAGCCATGATTATACCACTGCCCTGCAGCCTGGGTGACAGAGTGAAACCCTGTCAAGAAAGAAGAAAGAAAGAAAGAAGGAAAGAAGGAAAGAAAGAAAGAAGGAAAGGAAGGAAGGAAGGGAGGGAGGGAGGGAGGGAGGGAGTGGAATGACTAATTGGAAATACAGTAAAATTTAAAAGACTCAGTTGAATCCAAATTTTGTTTCTCATACTGGGTGAAGCTTTGGTGTAAGACAGAGCTTCTCAGTCTTGGCAGTAAAGTATTTGACATTTTTATTCAGATACTTCATGTGTTTGTGTGTGTGTAAGTCTTACAGTGTGTCCTAGAATGTTTAACAGCATCCTTGGCCTTTGCTTAGATTATATAGGAAAAATCAGACGTCGGAAAAGTAGAGTTGAATTTTGTATGTGAAATTGGTTTTCCACAAGTGATTTCTTTGAGACGGAAGGGTTTGTTACATGGAACTATCTGATTTTCTGAGTTCATCTATCACATAATCTTATAAATGAGTTTGTGTGTATAGAATTTGCTTACATGTGGCAGTGATGTTTTAAAAAACATTGGACTAAGACTTATAAGATCAAGGATTGAATTCTGGCTTTGCCACTTACTACTTTTGGAACACGTTTAACTTTTGTGTCTCTCAATTTTCTTTTCTGTATTTGGGAAATAATTTTTAAAAAACACTTCACAGATAGTTGTGAAAATCAAACTACATAAAAACAATTATCACTTATTTATTGACACACATTGATTATTTCTGTTACACACTGAATACCTTTTAAAGCACATATGTCTCTGAGAGTAGTAACTCAAGATGAGAAGGGCGTATGAAGACAGTCTAAAGTCAAGGAGGCCAAACTAAATTTCTCCTTCTTGCTCATAGTTCAATTGCAAATATGGGTAAATACATGGAACCTATAATATTTGCCAAATAGCCATACCTGAAAGACTCCTTCCATGTTTAAATTTGTCAGAGAACTTCAAAGGTTAAATAATTAGAGTCAGGAGAGTCAGATGGAATTAGTCTAGAAATGATGAATATTGTCCCAGAGGCAGACAGGTCTGGCCAGGTGGAGGTGGTTTTTAACAGATGGGAAGGTACTGGTTGGTTTCTAGTACTCTCTGGCTGAGCAAGGACATTGGGTAATATGGAGGTCGCTGGTGTTATGGAATCGTGGATCTGTCACTGAAGGTGCGGGGTGATCCTAGGAAGACACTAACTTCTATGCCAAGCAGGTGTTGGCATTCTGATGTGTAAGAAGACATAGTTCTATGTCACCAAACTTGGGGATGTTTTGTCTAGTCTTATGGGAAATTCAAATAATGACTTAATAATGAATGAACAACTGCCGAAGTATAGATTAGAGGTCACATTTATTTTTGTTTTACATATTGACTAACGGTCCTTGAACTTTCAGGAGATATATACTCTCAAATAGTGATATACTTCATCTCATATCTTTCTTCAAACTTACAGTTCAATAAGTTCTTTATTCTTACAAGTTAAAACAAAAATTGACAACATTCAAAACCTAATCCATAGCTTAAAAATAACGGTCTGAGAAATAGGAGTATTGTACAACTACTATGTCACATCTAGAACTGTCCAGTAATGTAAGCACCTGTATCGAGATTGAAAAAAATAATTTGGAGAAATGGTTCACCATTAAAACCCACAGAGGTAAGGCCAGTCCATTAGAATTCCTGGAGGAAGCTTTAAAACTATTGGACTAGACCCTGCCCTGAAAAGCTTCTGACTTAATAGATTTCGGATGAGACCCAAGAGTCTTTATTCATTTTTTTCACTTAAAAATTCTCCCAGGTAATTTTAATACACATGTTTTTGGAGAAATGTTACAAGAAAAAGTTTTAGATACTTAGAAATGTTCCTTTGAATTGTATTTCATGTTTCTTAAATGGCCCAATGAAGCTTTAAAAGTTTTTAGACCAGTTGCTTTAGAACTTAAATTTCCACACGGCGGTTTTATTTTTCTCACGTACCTGAGAAATCAACCATATTCATTTGTCAGAATATAAATCCATAAACCTCAAAGCAGGGAGCTTGCTTCTGTGCTTCATGTTTATGATTCTGTTTCATCTACAATGCCCCTGATGTGATTATAATCCCTTCATCAACAGGCAAAGGACTCTGCAGATTTTGAAGGTTGAATTTTACATTCCTATTTTGGGCATACTTTGTTCATGCCTATTATGGTGTAATAACCATCTGTCTGCTGCAGCGGATAAGTACTAGATGCCACCTGCACTTTCAGCCAAAATATAAAAATATAAAGAGTCTGGCAAAATGGGGCTTATAAATTCTGTCCTAATTCTCCCCTGAATGCCTGTTTGCGGTCATCCCATTCGCATAGCTGAATGATTATGATGCAGTGAAAACACTGTGGACTTTAGATATGAATTTGAATGTGAGCTTACTTTTCTCATTCATTCATTCAACAAATATCTGCTGTCCACCATGTGCCAGAGGCTATTCTCGGGCACAGAGAGAAAAAACATGAGACTGCATCTTCAGGTAACTCATAGGCTTGCTTGCAGGAAACAGACAAGCAAACAATTATTACCCAGAGTGTAAAGTGTCAGAAGAGATGGGAGCATAGGGCAGGAAGTCTGAAGAGGGAGACATAACATAAATTTGGTGTGGGGGGTGGCCCTGGTTCAGAGGGTGTTGGAACTTTTAAGTAGTTCCTGGAGAAGCACCGATCTTAAGTTTTAAAGAAATCTTAAGCTGTGGGAGAGGGAGCATGAGGGTAGTTTATCCAAAGAATATGTGTGTGATATGTTTTGTTGGGATAACTGAAGGAAAGGGATGTGAGGAGAAAAGAGATAACAAGTGAGGCTAGAGCACTCAGCAAAAGCTGTGTAATTAGAACCTGTGGACTCTATTACAAAGGCAATGGAGAGTCATTGACTAGGGCTGACATGATGAGATTGGCATTTTAGGTCACCTTGAAGAGGGACATGACTAAGCAGGCTATGGAAGTAATTCAGACTGAGGAGGCAGTGGTACTGGTGATGCTAGTGAGGAAATGGATTTTAGAGTTATTTAAGAAGTTACTTTGATTGGACTTTATCTCTAATTTCATGCACGTGTAAAAAAGAGGCAGGGCTGTTCATGGTAGCTCATGCCTGTAATCCCAGCACTTTGGGAGGTTGAGGTGGGTGGATTGCTTGAGCTCAGGAGATTGAGATCAGCTTGGCCAACACGGTGAAACCTCATCTCTACTAAAAATACAGAAAATTAGCTGGGTGTGGTGGTGTACACCTCTAGTCCCAGCTACTCAGTAGTCTGAGATGGGAGAATCACCTGAGCCCAGAAGGCTGAGGCTTCAGTGAGCTGAGATGGTGCCACTGTACCCCAGACTGGGCAACCACAGTGAGACCCTATCTCAAACTAGCTAACTAAATAAACAAATGGGAGAGGTAGTAATTTAGGGTGCCCTGCAGGTTTCTGGCTCAGGAAACAGGGTGAATGGCATTGTCCTTCACCACTTTAGGGAGCACAGGAAGAGGAACACTTTTGAGAGAGGGTGTTCTGATTCACTGCTTTTTTAGAGGCCATTTTTTCAAAGATTTACCTAAGCCACCAGATGGCGTGGGTTGAATTTTCCCTGTACTGTGTAGCTAAAGCAATAACATCAACTCACAATCACCAAAGCAAAATGTATTAGTATTTTTCAGATTAGATGTGATGCAACAGCAACATAATATGTAAATATAATGTGTAGTAAACTGCATGCAACATAGTGCATAAAGATGCTTTTTCTATGCCACTGCTGCCCAGCCATCCTGGGTTTGCATATGACCTTAAGAAGTTGGCCTGAAAAGGAAATTAGAAAGAGGAGAAGACTGGTTCTTGGGCAGCATATAGATACATCTTTCAGCCTGGAAGTCCTCCCAGCAATGTGGATGAATTAATATTTAAATGTCTATGGAATTAAAGGTTGTCACATGTCCATTGACAGATCTGAACAGATACGCACGGGCCTGTCCAATGTCTATTAATCTGAGAAGTGGTCTGTGAAGTCTCTATGGGGCTGGGCATCAGGATAGCCTGGAAAGTCTGGGATTTTGGCACTTAGTAGGGTCACAAGTGGGTGTAAGCCATACCAGGTTAAATAACTTTACATATATAACACCTGTGCATTTGTATTCATCAGTGACCCTATCCTAACTTTGCTTCTGGGAGCCAGATTGATTCCTCAGATTACAGGAGCCCATTTTTTTAGTGAAATCATTGAAGATATATTGGCTTAGGGAGAGATTCAAGGGGCAACTGTGAATATAGGTCTAGAGTTCAAGATGGTTGTCTGGGCTGGATATTTAGGGAGACTTTTCCATGTCTATTGTGAACCTCGTATTGGCTACTTTTGAGATCTCAAACTCATTTTTTTCTCAGTGTTTTAAGTAACAGACCATCATCTACCCAAGCAATGTTATAAGGTCCTTTTAAGGGCCGTTGTAGTTTTACCATTTTAAGTCCAAATACACTTAAGCTGAGAAGCACCAGTACTTGGATTTGTAACAGCATTTGTAGATTTTTAGGTTGTATAGGCAATAGGATGTTTTCATGTAACTGAAGTGTTTTTGCAAGTGGAGAAAATTAATTATGCAGAAATCAAACCCTTTCAAACACTTAATTACCTTGAAATGTTTGTAGAGTTTAAATACAACTTATTAAGCTTTTACTTATGCAGGTACTATGTTTTGTGGTATATATAATCTGTCAAAAAATAGAGTAGTATCTTCTAATCATTATGACCTAATAAGCAGTAAAAAGGTAAGACAAATACAGACATGAATATTCCCAATGAAATGATATGAAATGTTAGATGTGGGAGCCCACCACAGCTTGGCAAAGCTGTTATAGACAGACTGCATCTCTAGATTCCTCCTCCCTGGGCAGGGCATCTCTGAAAGAAAGGCAGCAGCCCCAGTCAGGGTCTTATAGATAAAACTCCCATCTCCCTGAAACAGAGCACCTGGGGGGAAAGGGTGGCTGTGGGGACAGCTTCAGCAGACTTAAATGTTCCTGCCTGCCAGCTCTGAAGAGAGCAGTGGATCTCTCAGCACAGCCCTCGAACTCTGCTAAGGGATAGACTACCTCCTCAAGTGGGTCCCTGATCCCTGTGCCTCTTGGTGGGGAGACAAATCCCAGCAGGGGTCGACAGACACCTCAAGCAGGGGAGCTCAGGCTGGCATCTGGCAGCTGCCCTTCTGGGATGAAGCTCCCAGCGGAAGGAAGAGGCAGCAATCTTTGCTGTTCTGCAGCCTTCGCTGGTGATACCCAGGCAAACGGTGTCTGGAGGGGACCTCCAGCAAACTCCAGCAGACCTGCAGCAGAGGAGCCTGACTGTTAGAAGGAAAAGTAACAAACAGAAAGGAATAGCATCAACATCTACAAAAAGGACATCCACACAAAAACCCCATCTTAAGGTCACCAACATCAAAGACCAAAGATAGATAAATCCACAAAGATGAGGAAAAAACAGCTCAAAAAGGCTGAAATTTCCAAAAAGCAGAATGCCTCTTCCCCTCCAGAAAAAATCACAACTCCTTGCCAGCAAGGGAACAAAAATGGATGGAGAATGAGTTTGAGAAATTGTCAGAAGTAGGCTTCAGAAGGTAAGTAATAATAAACTCCTCTGAGCTAAAGGAGCATGTTCTAACCCAATGCAAGGAAGACAAGAACCTTGAAAAAAGGTTGGAGGCATTTCTAACTGGAATAACCAATTTAGTGAAGAACATAAATGACATGATAGAGCTGAAAAACACAGCACAAGAACTTCATATAGTATCAATAGCTGAATTGATCAAGTGGAAGAAAGGATATCAGAGATTGAAGATCAACTTAATGAAATAAAACATGAAGACAAAATTAAAGAAAAAAGAATGAAAAGGAATTGAATGAAGCCTCCAAAAATCATGGGACTATGTGAAAAGACAAAACCTATATTTGATTGGTGTACCCTGAAGTGACTGGGAGAACGGAACCAAGTTGGAAAACACTCTTTGAGATATTATGCAGAAGAACTTCCCCAACCTAGAAAGACAGGCCAACATTCAAATTCAGGAAATACAGAGCACACCAAAAAGATACTCCTCAAGAAGAGCAACCCCAAGACATGTAATTGTCAGATTCACCAAGGTTGAAATGAAGGAAAAAATTTTAAGGGCAGCCAGAGAGAAAGGTCAGCTTACCCACAAAGGGAAGCCCATTAGACTAACAGCAGATCTCTTGGCAGAAACCCAACAAGCCAGAAGAGAGTGGGGGCCAATGTTCGACATTCTTAAAGAAAAGAATTTTCAACCCAGAATTTCATATCCAGCCAAACTAAGCTTCATAAATGAAGGAGAAATAAAATCCTTTAAAGACAAGCAAATGCTGAGAGATTTTGTCACTACCAGGCTTGCCTCACAAGAGCTTCTGAAGGAAGCACTAAATACAGAAAGGAAAAACTGGTACCAGCCACTACAATAACATACCAAATTGTAAAGACCATTGACACCATGAAGAAACTGCATCAACTAACAGGCAAGATAACCTGCTAGCATAAAATGACAGGATCAAATTCACACATAACAATATTAGCCTTAAATGTAAATGGGCTAAATGGCCCAATTAAAAGACACAGACTGGCGAATTGGATAAAGAGTCAAGCTCCATCAGTGTGTTGTATTCAGGAGACCCATCTCATGTGCAAAGACACACATAGGCTCAAAATAAAGGGATGGAGGAATATTTACCAAGCAAATGGAAAGTGAAAAAAAGAGCAGGGGTTGTAATCCTAGCCTCTGATAAAACAGACTTTAAACCAACAAAGATCAAAAGAGACAAAGAAGGGCATTACATAATGGTAAAGGGATCAATGCAACAAGAAGAGCTAACTATCCTAAATATATATGCACCCAACACAGGAACACTCGGATTCATAAAGCAAGTTCTTAGAGTTCTACAAGGAGACTTAGACTCCCACACAATAATAGTGGGAGACTTTAACATCCTACTGTCAATATTAGACAGATCAACAAGACAGAAAATGAACAAGGATATTCAGGACTTGAATTCAGCTCTGGACTGAGCAGACCTAATGGACATCTACAGAACTCTCCACCCCAAATCAACAGAATATACATTCTTCTCAGCACCACATCACATTTATTCTGAAATTGACCACATAATTGGAAGTAAAATACTCCTCAGCAAATGCAAAAGAATGGAAATCATAACAGTCTCTCAGACCACAGTGCAATCAAATTAGAACTCAGGATTAAGAAAATCATTCAAAACCACACAACTACATGGAAACTGAACAACTTGCTCTTGAATGACTACTGGGTAGATAACCAAATTAAGGCAGAAATAAATAAGTTCTTTGAAACCAATGAGAACAAGAGAAGACCAAAGGGTGATGTTTATTCAAAGATTTTCCCATGCCACATAAGACAGCACTTTATTACCCACTGTGCTGAACTGATTCCTAATTGTCCCCACGTCTGCATCTTGCGTCTGCAATTTTATTTATTTATTTATTTTATTTTATTTTATTATTATTATACTTTAAGTTTTAGGGTACATGTGCACAATGTGCAGGTTAGTTACATATGTATACATGTGCCATGCTGGTGTGCTGCACCCATTAACTCGTCATTTGCATTAGGTATATCTCCTAAAAGTATCCTTCCCTCCTCCCCCAACCCCACAACAGTCCCCAGAGTGTGATGTTCCCCTTCCTGTGTCCATGTGTTCTCATTGTTCAACTCCCACCTATGAGTGAGAATATGTGGTGTTTGGTTTTTTGTTCTTGTGATAGTTTACTGAGAATGATGATTTCCAATTTCATCCATGTCCCTACAAAGGACATGAACTCATCATTTTTTATGGCTGCATAGTATTCCATGGTGTATATGTGCCACATTTTCTTAATCCAGTCTATCATTGTTGGACATTTGGGTTGGTTCCAAGTCTTTGCTATTGTGAATAGTGCCACAATAAACATACGTGTGCATGTGTCTTTATACCAGCGTGATTTATAGTCCTTTGGGTATATACCCAGTAATGGGATGGCTGGGTCAAATGGTATTTCTAGTTCTAGATCCTAGAGGGAAATTTATAGCACTATATGCCCACAAGAGAAAGTGGGAAGATCTAAAATTAATACCCTAACATCACAATTAAAAGAACTAGAGAAGCAAGAGCAAACAAATTCAAAAGCTAGCAGAAGGCAAGAAATAACTAAGATCAGAGCAGAACTTAAGGAGATAGAGACATTAAAAACCTTTCAAAAAAATCAATGAATCCAGGGCTGTTTTTTTGAAAAGATTCACAAAATAGATAGACTGCTAGCCAGGCTAATAAAGAAGAAAAAAGAATCAAATAGTCAAAACAGAAAATGACATAGGGGATACCACCACTGATCTCACAGAAACACAAACTACCATCAGAGAATACTATAAACACCTCTATGCAAATAAGCTAGAAAATCTAGAAGAAATGGATAAATTCCTGGAGACATACACCCTCCTAAGACTAAACCAGGAAGAAGTTGAATCCCTGAATAGACCTATAACAAGTTCTGAAATTGAGGCAGTAATTAATAGCCTACCAAACAAAAAAAGCCCAGAACCAGATGGATTCAAGCCAAATTCTACCAGAGGTACAAAGAGGAGCTGGTACCATTCCTTCTGAAACTATTCCAAACAATAGAAAAAGAATGACTCCTCCCTAACTCATTTAATTAGGCCAGCATCATCCTGATACCAAAACCTGGCAGAAGACACAAAAAAAGAAGAAAATTTCAGGCCAATATCCCTGATGAACATCGGTGTGAAAATCCTCAATAAAATACTGACAAACCAAATTCAGCAGCACATGAAAAAGCTTATTCACCATGATCAAGTCAGCTTCATCCCTGGAATGCAAGGCTGGTTCAACATATACAAATCAGTAAACGTAATCCGTCACATAAACAGAACCAATGACAAAAACCACATGATTGTCTCAATAGATGCAGAAAAGGCCTTCAATAAAATTTAACACCCCTTCATGCTAAAAACCCTCAATAAATTAGGTATTGATGGAACATGTCTCAAAATAATAAGAACTATTTATGTCAAACCCATAGCCAATATCATACTGAATGGGCAAAAGCTGGAAGCATTCCCTTTAAAAACTGGCACAAGACAAGGATGGTCTCTCATCACTCCTATTCAACATAGAATTGGAAGTTCTGGACAAGGCAATCAGGCAAGAGAAAGAAATAAAGAGTATTCAAATAAGAAGGGAGGAAGTCCAATTGTCTCTGTCTGCAGATGGCATGATTGTATATTTAGAAAACCACACTGTTTGCAGATGACATGATTGTATATTTAGAAAATCCCTTTGCCTCAGCCCCAAATCTCCTTAAGCTGATAAGCAACTTCAGCAGTCTCAGGATACAAAATCAATGTGCAAAAATCACAAGCATTCCTATACACCAATAATAGACAAACAGAGAGCCAAATCATGAGCAAACTCCCATTCACAATTGCTACAAAGTGAATACAACACCTAGGATTACAACTTACAAAGGATGTGAAAGACCTCTTAAAGGAGAACTACTAACCACTGCCCAAGGAAATAAGAGAGGACACAAACAAATGGAAAAACATTCCATGCTTATGGATAGGAAGAATCAATATCTTGAAAATGGCCATACTACCCAAAGTAATTTAAAGGTTCAATACTATCTCCATCAAGCTACCATTGACTTTCTTCACAGAATTAGAAAAACTACTTTAAATTTCATATGGAACCAAAAACAGCCCATATAGCCAAGACAATCCTAAGCAAAAAGAACAAAGCTGGAGGCATCACACTACCTGACTTCAAACTATACTACAATGCTAGAGTGACCAAAACAGCATGGTACTGATACCAAAACAGATATATAGTCCAGTGTAACAGAACAGAGGCCTCAGAAATAACACCAGACACCTACAAACCTGAGAGAAACAAGCAATGGGGAAATGATTCCCTATTTAATAAATGGTGTTGGGAAAACTGGCTAGCCATATGCAGGATACTGAAACTGGACCCCTTACTTATACAAAAATTAACTCAAGATGGATTAAAGGCTTAAATGTAAGACCTAAAACCATAAAAACCCTAGAAGAAAACCTAGGCAATGCCATTGAGGGCATAGGCATGGGCAAAGACTTCATGATTAAAACACCAAAAGCAATGGCAACAAAAGCCAAAATAGACCAATGGGATCTAATTAAACTAAAGAGCTTCTGCACAGAAAAAGAAACTACCATCAGAGTGAACAGGCAACCTACAGAATGGGAGAAAAATTTTGCAATCTATCCATCTGACAAATGGCTAATGTCTAGAATCTACAAGGAACTTAAACAAATTTACAAGAAAAAAACAAACAACCCCATCAAAAAGTGGGCAAAAGATATGAACAGACACTTCTGAAAAGAATATTTATGCAGCCAATAAATGTATGAAAAAAAGCTCATTATCACTGGTCATTAGAGAAATGCAAATCAAAACCACAATTAGATACCATCTCATGCTAGCTAGAATGGCGATCATTAAAAAGTCAGGAAACCACAGATGCTGGAAAGGATGTGGAGAAATAGGAACGCTTTTACATTGTTAGTGGGAGTGTAAATTAGTTCAACCATTGTGGAAGACAGTGTGGCGATTCCTCAAGGATCTAGAACCAGAAATACCATTTGACCCAGCAATCCCATTACTGGGTATCTACCCAAAGGATTAGAAATCATTCTACTATAAAGACACATGCACACGTATGTTTATTGCAGCACTATTCACAATAGCAAAGACTTGGAACCAACCCAAATGCCCATCAATGATACACTGGGTAAAGAAAATATGGCACATATACACCATGGAATACTATGCAGCCACAAAAAAGGATGAGTTCGTGTCCTTTGCAGGGACAGGGATGAAACTGGAAACCATAATTCTCAGCAAACTAACACAGGAAGAGAAAACCAAACATGTTCTCACTCATAAGTGGGAGTTGAACAATGAGAACACATGGACACAGGGAGGGGAACATCACATACTGGGGCCTGTCAGGGGGTGGGGGGCTAGGGGAGGGATAGCATTAGGAGAAATAGTTAATGTAGATGATGGGTTGATGGGTGCAGCAAACCACCACGACAAGTGTATACCTATGTAACAAACCTGCACGCTCTGCACATGTATCCCTGAACATAATGTGTGTGTGTATATATATGAAATATAGACAACTTGAATATCCCTGTATCTATTAAAGCAATTAAAATTTTAATTAAAAACCCCATGGCAAAGAAAACTCCAGGCCCAGGTGACTTCACTAATGAATTCTTATGAGCATTTTAAAAAGAAACATTTTCCAGAAAATTGAAGGCCAGGAAATATTAATTTAAAAAAAACGGAAATGTCAGCTGTATCAACATAGCTAAGCAAATTGGTATGCATTGGCCATTTGATATCAAATATTGCTAAGGTAATCAGGCAATTTACATGTGGAATTAATCTTACTTTCTAGTCATCAATAGATAGAAGCGGCGTTATTACATTTTTACCCTGATATTATTTCAAAATTTAAACAGATCTATTACAAATAGTCACAGTGAAAAAGAGCAAAACTAAAACAGAGCAAAAAGCCCAACATCATGTTTTTCCAGTTTCATTCTATCTTTATTCTCACATCCGAATGGACAAATGATATTGCAACCTTTTAGATTAAGTTATCTTGAACTTTAACTAAATTTAAGCTGACAATCAGCAAAACACTTTAAAATACAAAGAGTTCACACTGTTTAAGAGTTCCCAGTAGATCTCTGTCCCCATTCAGGGCCTATGTGTAAAGACTTTTAATATTTAATTATATCCTGGCAGCTTTGCTGGTAATGTGAAGGCTATCATTTCCTTTTTTTTTTTTTTTGATACAGGGTCTTATTCTGTCCCCCAGACTAAAGTGCAGTGGTGCAATTATGGCTCACTGTAGCCATGACTTCTCGTGGTCAGGTGATCCTCCCACCTCAGCCTCCTGATTAGCTGGGACTACAGGCATGCCACCATGCCTGGATAATTTTTTTCCTCTTCATTTGTATATGCCTTTAATTCTTGTGTGTAATCAATAAATAAAAGATTAAATTGTGTTTAAGTGTACTTTTTAAAGTGGCTAAATCTGCATAGAGCCCAGGACTATTGGTCAGGCAGAAGGATTTGGAGGTTGTTGAGGCCAGGAGAAGTTTTTATAAAATTCTTTGGGTCCTTCTTGACTTAATGAAGTTTACTGACAACAGGAAGAGGTAAGGGATTAAAGAGGAGTTGAACTGTGTGCCACCTCCTCTGGGTAAATAACGTTATTTCCTAGTGATATTTTTCATGGAAAAAATGATGTTGCTAAACAATTTGCTTACTTATTCTGTATTTAGCCTACTTTCATGAAGAAAGAGGCTGACATGAATCTACCTTTTTTGCATCCCTATTATAATAAACATTCAGCTAATATTATTGAGCTTCACTAAGTACCTGGAAGTGGTTTGCTCAGGTAGTGCCAAGAATATGGTGTTAAACAAAACAGAGAAAGTTTCTGTCCTTATGGAGATTACGGTTTCCTGAGATTTTAGCCTATGTTCTTGTCGTTTATTTGCTTCTCTCCTTTTTTCTTACTTTGTGAACATTGTTGAGATTTAGAAAGTAACAGGGAACATCAATCTCACTTCATTTTTCTTCCTTACTCTTGGGAGACTGCTGCCTGCAAAAACCACATTTCATGCAGTATGTTTAAGGGGCAGAGCCCTATGTTTGGAGTAATGAGGTTGTCTAGTGCTGTCTGTAGCAAGTGGTAAATCTGTTTCATTCTGGGTTTTAGTACTAGGAAGCCCATTTTTGCTACATGCATAAGCCAAGTTCTATGATCAGGACTTTACTAATGATGAAACTAATATCTTGATCTTTCTTAATCTGCCCTTATAAAATTTTTTGGCACTATTTTACAAATAATCTTTAACTTGGGCAGGGAAAATGGATGCTGTTTATTGCCCACCCCCACACAAAAAAAACACCAGTTAATTGTGAATTCGTCAGCAATATTGAGAGATAGCTCTAGGTGAGCAAAATGACTTTGTCTAGCATGTTTTTAGTTTGATGTTGCTTTTTCAAATTGGGTTTTTGAACTTTGCCACAATTCATCTTGTTCCATGTGGCTGCATTTTACAGCTAAGTGTCCATTTTTAACTGTTATAACCCAGTCGGGCAGCTTTACAATTAAGCACTAGTCATATTAGATTTTTACACTGACAGTTCACTACAACTTAAGATGTTTTTTCCCAAAGCAAGGAGCTCTTTTTACCCGGGAAAAAAGATGTTATAGAGATAGAGCAGTACTCATGAGACTTTGAGCAAATGATGTATGAGTCTTACCCACTCTTATTCATAGTCTAGGACAGAAAACACAAAATAGTCTAAGAAAATGTAATGAGATATATATTTGAAATTGCCTCTTTCATTAGAACTAAGGTGTGTTGATGCTAGTGTTTTCTTGATCTTTATAGAACTTGTCAGTGGAAGAATTTAAAAAAATTGTTTCATGAATGTTACATAGTTAACAGCAATTGTACTAATGCCATTGATTCCAAAATGTATTCCAAATTCAAAAAGATAAAATAGGAAAAAACAACATAAATCTTAGAATTGGTGAAGTATATAGGTGATTTGAATGTTATTGGAAGGGCTAAAATAATTAGGTTCTCAGTTGGGTCTCTAAGAAAATTTGCAGGACGATATACTGCTAGTCCACTGAGAATGCTTCTACCTCCGATATCACACTTAAGAATTATGCTTAGAAGTAGGAAGCTACTGCCACCACTATACTTGCTTTTCATACTTAGAAAACTAGAAAATGAACACTGAAATTCTGTTCAAGGAAGATGCACAGTTCCAAACTTTTTTGGTCAAGAAACACCAGCTAATAGTCATAGAAGATAACCTCTGCCTTATGTTTATTTTTCCAGTCTCACAAGAGTTCATCTAATTGGTGGAACCTAATTTGCATCAAGAACCCTTGCTTCAAGGGAGTCTAGTAGATTGTGGTTGCAGCTTCTAACCTTTTTAATTATAAGTATAGAATGGGGATTGAGTGAGAGAATCCTCAGTATTTAGTACCTTAAGCAAAAGTGAAAGTCTTAGGAGGTGCTGAACAAGTGAGTCTTAGAGTGCAGCTTGTCACAAGTTGAACTTGAACTATCTAGGTGCACATATGGGGCACCAAGAGTGCCTCAGTAGGTCCAGGTCAGGTGCTCAGCCTTAAGAAGTGGGTGCAGCCAGGGAGGGGGGCAGATTAAAGGGAAAAGATTGCCTCATGGGTGGTGTCATCCATCTCAAGAGTATGAAAGCAGACAAGATTTTGTGAGTAATATGTTCTTTTAGCAGATCAGTAAGTTACTGATATCAACTTCCTATGACAGTCACCTAAGTTTGTTCTTAAGATGTCCCATCTTAAGTTTAAGTGAATATCATAGGAAAATAAATCCCATCAGTTCACTTTGAACTTAAAACTCAACAAGATGAAAATAAACAATTTAAAACTTTTGCACATTTTGTAATAGAATTGTTTATTTTCATCTTGTTGAGTTTTAAGTTCACTGTTGAACATATTTGATAAACTTGATTTCATTTTTTTTGCCATTTGTAGTTGCTATTAAAAATTAGAATTTCAATTGCTCATTGCTGGTATGTATGAAAGGCAAGATTGACTTTTGTATATTAACCTTCTATCCTGCAACCTTGCTACACTCCCTTATTAGCTCCAGGATTTTTTTTTTTTTGGTTGATTTTTTCAGATTTTCTACATAGACAATCATGTTATTGCAAACAAAGGCAGTTTTATTTCTTCCAACCCAATCCGTATACCTTCTATTTCCTTTTATCTTTTTGCTAGCTAGGCCTTCCAGTACCATGTTGAATAGAAATGTTGGGAGAAGACATCTTGTCTTGTTCCTGAACTTAGGGGAAAAGCATCCAATTTCTTACTATTAAGTATGCTGTTACAATAGGTTTTTATAGATATTATTTATCAAGTTGAGGAAGTTCTCTAATATTCCTGGAAGTTTTTATTATGAATAGGCATTAGATTTTGTCAAATGCTTTTCTGCATCAATTGGTAAGATGATTGATTTTTATTCTTTAGCCTGCTGATGTGGTGGCTTACATTGGTTGATTTTTAAATGTTGAATCAGTCTCGCATACTTAGAATAAATCTCACTTGTTTCTGGTGTATAGTTTTTTAAAAAAATACATTGTTGGATTCAATTAGCTAATATTTTATTGAGGATTTTTAATCTATGTTCATAAGATCTATTAGTCTGTAGTTCTTTCTGTGATAGCTTTATCTTGTTATGATATTAAAGTAATGCTGACCTTATAGAATGAGTTAGAAAGTGTTCCCTCTGCTTCTCATTTCTAGAAGTGAGTGTGGATAATTGTATCGTTTCTTTCTTAACTGCTTAGTACAATTGACCAATAAACTAATCTGGACAGACACCTTCTTTCTATGGAAGGTTATTAATTATTAGTTCAATTTATTTAATAGATTTGGTCAATTTAGATTATTTATTTCTCCTAGTGTGGTGGTTTGTGTCTTTCAAAGAACTAGTACATTTCATCTAAATTATCAAATTTGTGGATATTTCTTTATGACCCTTCTTAATGTCCATGGACACAGTAGTGACAATCCTTCTTCAATTTCTGATATTTGCAATTTGTGTCTTCTCTCTTTTTTTCTTGATTAGCCTAACTAGTGGTTTATTGATTTTATTGAAATTTGCAAAGAACTGGCTTTTTGATTTGTTAATTTTTTAATTGTTTTCTTGTCTTCAATTTTATTATTTCTGTTTTAATTTTTAGTATTTCTTTTTTCTGTTTTAGGTGGAAATTGCTCTACCTTCTTTAGTTTTGCAAAGTGAAAACTTAGATGATTGATTTTAGATTTTTCTTCTTTTTCTAATATATACACTTAATGCATACATGTTTCACTACATTCCATAAATGTTGACAAATTTTATTTTAAATTTAATTTAGACAAAAATATTTTTAATTTCTCTTGAGTCTTATTTTTTGACTCATTATTATTTAGATGTGTCTTGCTTAATTTCCAAATATCTGGGGATTTCCCAACTATTCTGCTGTTCTTGATAATCTAGTTTAATTCCGCCGTGACCAAAGAACACACTTCTGTAGAATTTATTTCTTAAAAAATTTTAAGATGTGCTTTACAGCCAAGAATCTGTTCTGTCTTGCTGAATTTTCCATGTGAAGTTGAAAAGAATAAGTATTCTGCTGTTGCTAGGTAGAATAGTCTATAAATGTCTGTTAGATGAAGTTGACTGATAGTACTCTCCAAGCCAACTATATTTGTACTGATTTTCTGCCAGTTTGTTCTATCAATTACTGAAAGACAGATGTTAGATTCTCTAAATGTAATAGTGGACTTGTCTATTTCTCCCAGTTCGATCAGTTTTTGCCTTACATATTTCAATGTTTCATTGTTAGGTACAAGATGTCTCATTATGTTGTCCAGGTTGGTCTTGAACTCCTGGCCTCAAGTGATCCTTCTGCCTTGGCCTTCCAAAATGCTGGGATTACAGGTTTGAGCCACTATGGCCGGCCTCCAGCTTTCTTTTGAATCGTGTCAGTACGTATGTCTTTCTCTATCCCTCTACTCTTAGCCTATCTGAGTCTTTATATTTAAGGTGGGTTCCTTATAGACAACAGTTATTTGGGTCTTATTAAAAAAATCATTTTGACAATCTCCTTTAATTGGTGTATTAGACTAATCCCATTAAAAGTAACTTTGACATAGTTGGACTAATACCCACCTTGTTTGTAACTTTTTTATTCATTGCATTTGGTCTTTGTTTCTTCCCTTTTCCACCTTGTCTGCCTTCTTTGGTTTTAATTAATGTTTTCTTTCTTTCTTTTTTTTCTGAGATGGAGTTTCACACTTGTTGCCCAAGTTGGAGTGCAAAGGCATGATCTCGGCTCACTGCAACCTCTGACTCCTTGGTTCAAGCAATTCTCCTGCCTCAGCCTCCCGAGTAGCTGGGACTACAGGCGTGCACCACCATGCCTGGCTAATTTTTGTATTTTTAGTAGAGACGGGGTTTCACCATGTTGGCCAGGATGGTCTCCATCTCTTTATTATTATTATTAGACTTTAAGTTTTAGGGTACATGTGCACAATGTGCAGGTTTGTTACATATGTATACATGTATACATATGTGCCATGTTGGTGTGCTGCACCCATTAACTTGTCATTTAGCATTAGGTATATCTCCTAATGCTATCCCTCCCCCCTCCCCCCACCCCACAACAGTCCCCAGAGTGTGATGTTCCCCTTCCTGTGTCCATGTGTTCTCGTTGTTCAATTCCCACCTATGAGTGAGAACATGCGGTGTTTGGTTTTTTGTCCTTGCGATAGTTTGCTGAGAATGATGATTTCCAGTTTCATCCATGTCCCTACAAAGGACATGAACTCATCATTTTTTATGGCTGCATAGTATTCCATGGTGTATATGTGCCACATTTTCTTAATCCAGTCTATGGTTGTTGGACATTTGAATTGGTTCCAAGTCTTTGCTGTTGTGAATAGTGCCGCAATAAACATACGTGTGCATGTGTCTTTATAGCAGCATGATTTATAGTCCTTTGGGTATTTACCCAGTAATGGGATGGCTGGGTCAAATGTTATTTCTAGTTCTAGATCCCTGAGGAATCGCCACACTGACTTCCACAATGGTTGAACTAGTTTACAGTCCTACCAACTTGACCTCGTGATCTGCCCACCTTGACCTCCCAAAGTGCTGGGATTACAGGCGTGAGCCACCGCTCCCAGCCAGTATGCTTTCTCTTTATCTCTTCTCTTAACATGTCAGTTATATTACTTTAAAAAATGCTTTTAGCGGTAGCACTGGAGTTTCCAGTATATATTTGAAACTAATTTAACTCTACTTTTAAATAACATTATTCTATATCACATGTACCACAAGTATCTTAGAATATTCCCAATTCCTGCTTCCTGTCTCATGACATTGCTGTCTTTCACTTCACTTATTCATATGCTATACTCACCCAATATGCTGTCTGTCTTATCCATTAAGTAGTTACCTTTTAGATCAATTAAGAATAAAAAACTAAAAACTTTTATTTTACTTTCATTTATTCTTTCTCTAATGTTCTTGCTTTATGCAGACCCAAGTCTCTGATCCATGTCATTTTTCACTTTTTTTCTATGACACACTTTTAAAATAAAACATTTATTGTCATTCAAATCTGCTATTAGGGAGTTCCCTCAGTTTTTCCTTCTCTGTGAAAGTCTTTATTTCTCCCTTGCTTTTGAAGGATAATTTGACTGGATATAGAATTCTAGATTATGTTCCTTTCAACACATTGAGTATTACAATCTGCTCTCATCTTGCTTGTGTATTTTTTTCTGATGAGAAGTTTACTATAATTCTTATCTGTATTCTTCTAAAGATAGGTAAGATGATTTCTTTCTGATTTCTTTCAAGATTTTTTCTTTGTCTTTGGTTTCCTGCAGTTTGAATATGAAATGTCTAGGTGTGGATTTTTTGATGCTTATCTTTCTTGGTCTTCTCTGAGTTTCCTGGATCTGTGGTATGTTGTCTGTGAATAATTTTGGAAAACTCTCAGCCATTATTACTTGCAATTTTTTTTGCTCTATTCTGTCTTTCTTCTTGTGGTATTCTATTTACACCTATGTTACAACTTTTGAAATTATCTCACAGCTCTTGGTTGCTTTGTTCTGGGTTTTAATTTTTTCATTCTTTTCTCTCTGTGTACTTCAGCTTGGGAAGTTTTAATTGATTTATCTTTAAGCTCACTGATTATTTCCCTGGCCCTGTCTCATGTCCTGATGAACCTCTCAAAGATATTCTTCAGTGTTTTTGATTTCTAGTATTTCCTTTTGAATCTTTCTAGGGTGTCCATCTCTATGCTTATACTACTCATTTGTTCTTGTATGTAGTCTATTTTTGCCATCAGAACCCTTCACATATTAATCGTAGTTATTTTAAATTCCCTGCCTGATCATTAGAACATCTGTGTTATATCTGAATCTGGTGCTGCTGGTTGCTTTCTGTTTAGACTGTGTTTTTCCTGCCTTTTAGCATGACTTGGAATTTTTTTGTTGAAAGCCAGATATGATATCTTGAATAATACAAACTGAGGTTAAAAAGGCTGTTGGTGTGAGGTTCTGTGTTAATCTGACTAAAAGTGGCAGTGTGTTTAGTTTTTGCTGTAGTTATAGGTATATTATTATAGGTGTTAGAGGCTTCAGATTCCTCTAATGTCCTTGTATTTGTCTTCCCTGTTAATGTTGATTAATATTTTGATTAAATATTAATAATGCATCTCTTGTCTGTGAATCTCTGGATTCACCTGTCTTTCCAGATTTGAGGGTGATGATTTTCCCTGTGACCTCAGTTCTCTTATTGGTCCAAAAAAAGTCTTTGACTTTCAGTTTATTTAGCTTTTTCTTGTTGTAAAGATGGGTGTGATGACTTCCAAGCTCCTTACATGTTGGAGGTAAAACTGGAAGTCCTTCTGGTAGGCTTTTGTGGGAAATGTTACTGGACATAATATGGATGAGAAATAGAATAAGGAGAAAATTTTCGGTCTTGGAGTGAGTGGCCTGAGAATTATGTTAATTGAGGAGTTGCTCAGGAGCATTTGAGTGCATTTTCAGGGCAAAATTAACACTGCCTATCAAGGGGCTCAGGTGGATTCCCACAAGAGAAGAAGTTTGCATGGTGCAGTAGCCTCATGAAGGTGGGAGGAGGAACATTGGTAGAAACTGCTGATCTCTTCCTCTAAAGGAAATAACCACACCTTACATTGATTGTCATCTGAATCATTAAGCTGAAATGGCTAAGAGATAAAAAACTGGGGAAATGTCAGGAGAGAACACTTCTTCCCCATGGCTGCTTTATTTCAGGCAATTCCATTAGCTTTAAATTCTGGGTTTATCTCTGTCCTCTCACTCTTCTCCAGAAACCGAAGTGTGACTTACCATTGATGAGTTTGGGAGAGAAACCAGGAATATATAGTTCAGCCCCTTCGCTCTTTGGAGCTGGCTACCTGTAGAAAGCACCCATTCTGATCTGCCCCTGCAAGCTGTTTAAAGAGTCAGGCCCCACCTGGGCAAGACTGTAGTGTTCCATGCTGCCTATACTCAGGTGAGCCTGCCTATTTCTTGTTTTGTAATTCAAAACTCTATTGTTACCCTGTACCTAAGCTGTGTCATGCAAACTATGCTTTATCAGCAATAAAAGAAATATTATGATTTTTATCTGTTTGACTATTTTTAAAATTTCTGAATACGTTTGTTGCAGTCTCGCCAATGCACCACAATGTAGTAGTCTCTCATGAGGTATCACCCAGAGTTCTTTGTCTCATGACCAAGAAAATTAAGGCGCATAGACAGAAAGGATGAGGTTGGAGTAAAAGTTTAATAAGCAAAAGAAGAAAGCTCTTCATCGTGCAGGGGTGGCCCAAAAGAGGGTTGCCATTTTATAGTCAAATACTAAGTCTCTTATAAACAGGCTACTAGGGCGAGATATTTCATTTATATAAGGCTCTAAAAACTGGTTAGGGGTAGGTGTTTCATTTGCATGAAGTGTGAATTCCTGACAGCTCCTCCCTGTCCTTTTAGTGCACATGTGAATGCTTAGCCTAAGTTACCCCATGTTGTTTAATTTACCTTAGTGAATGTATGTAAGGGGGCAGAATTCCCCATTGCTGGGTTCTGTGTTACTCCTTTTATACATGTTTCAAGCAATTCCCCCTCCCCCTTCCCCTGTGCAAACTCCCTTATCTGAGTATGTCCAAAAAAGGAAACAAATGTGCTCACTGAAGCCCACTGTGTATATGTGACCCTTGCTAGTTACACAGAAGGCATCTTTATGGTGGACCTTGCCTCCTTATCTATGCTTGAAGTCTGATCTTTCAGGCTGTTCTTTTGTTAGTGAAAAAGGAATTCTACCGAGGACTTGTCCTAGCTATCTGCCTAACTGGTTCCTTTCTTTTCCCTCACTTTTAGATTGAACAGAAGATTTGAAAAGGTAGTACACAGTATTCTGGAATACTGCTGACACAGATTCCCCTGTTCTTAATATCTTACATTACCATGGTAATTTTGTCACAACTAAGAAACCAACATTGATATATAATTATTAACTAAATTCCAGGCTTTATTCAGATTTCACTATGTTTTCCCCCTAATGCTTGTGTTCTGTTCCAGGATCAATTTAGTCATCGATTGGTCTAGAACAGTTTTGTTTCTTGTTCTTTATTATTTACTGTTTTCTTTTTTTTTTAGATGGAGTCCCACTCTGTCATCCAGGCTGGATAGAGTGCAGTGGCACCATCTTGGCTTACTGCAAGCTCTGCCTCTGGGGATCAAGTGATTCTGCTGCCTCAGCCTCCTGGGTAGCTGGGATTACAGGCATACACCACCATACCTGGCTTATTTTTGTATTTTTAGTAGAGACAACATTTCGCCATGTTGGCCAGGCCGGTCTTGACCTCCTGACTTCAGGTGATCCGCCCATCTTGGCCTCCTAAAGTGCTAGGATTACAGGCATAAGCCACCATGCCTGGCCTATTTACAGTTTTGAGATGGCCAGGTATTTTGTAAAATGTTCAGTCTGGTTTTGTTTAATGTTTTTCTCACAGTTAGACAGATTCTGAATTTTGGGGAAGAATACCACAGAAGTGATATGCCATTCTCATCACATCATTTCATGGTACATGCTATCTACAGGAGTAATGACTGATGATATAAATTTTGAATCCCTGGCCAAGACAGTGTTTTCTAGATTTAGCCACTGTAAAGTTACTCTCTTTACCTCTCTTTTCTATACTCTCAGTCACTGATTACAGCTCACACTCAAAAGAGGATAATGCTTAAATATTTTTGGTCTTATTTTGCAGTTAGTTTATGAATCAGGCAGATCAGAGAGTTGATATTTATCAAACCACATGAAAGAAGTTCCAACATGAGCAAATATCCACATACTAGTCACCAGCAGGATGAGTCAGGAGAGCAGATCCATTAAAAGGACAGAAGTGACATCTGCGGTCAGATGAAGGGGAGTGAACTTCAGGGACAGGGGCTTCTCTGAGAGGAGCAACTGGCAATGAATGGCAAGTTGTACAACATATAGTGTAGCGGCTAGAACCAAGAGGAGAGGCAGTATGTTCCCACTGGAGGATTTTAATACACTGATCATCAGTTAAGGAATACATTTGCCGAAACTCACACCAGGTAATCAGTTCCTCAATGAGTTGCACAATTGAAAAAGAAAATCAATTTTTCTGTTTTGCTTTATATGAAAACTCAATGTTCTTTTGCTTCTTTTTCCACATGCATGTGTGACTGATGGCCAGGAAAAACCAAATGAATTAAGTTTTAAGGGCAACCTCAGCCCCTGGGTCATCTTTGCTAAAGAAAGACAAGTGGGTGGGTGAAAAGACAAATTAAAAACCTTCTACTGTCAACAAAGTTATCTTACTTTAGATCAAATACCAAGGGAACCAATTGAATTTTCTGCTGTTTTCATTTGAAGCTCTTTTACTTTGTTGGTTATTGCTACTATAAAATTGATGTTATTTGTAGCTTCTTAAATCCATAAAAAATATTGGAGGCTTAAAGGTGGGCCACTGGCTTGCTAGTAGTATATTTCTTATCCTGTTCCATTTTTCCAAATAAAATAACAATTTTTTATACTTCCTTTCTAACCATGACATTATTTTTTGAAATTTATATTTGTCAAAATATATATCTGAGAAGAAAGAGCTTCATAGACAAGAGGGAGAAATCACTAATATATTTCAAGTTAATAAGTGAATAATTAAGGTACTCAACCTGGAAATATTTAAATTTTCTGGACCTGCAATATTTTCCCAGAATTTCCTATTTTATTTGTAATGTCTTTGGAGAAAGTTATATATAGTTATGTGTTGTGTATGACTTTCCTTATGCTTATTTTAATATTTTTGATTATATAAGCAGTTCGTGCCCAGTGTGCAAAAATTAAAAAAACACAGAATAGTAAAATGAAGACTATCTTGAAACTATTTTTTCAATAAATATTTATGAAGCATCTATTATGAGAACTGTTTTCAGTGCTAGGGACATAGCAATAAACAAGACAGAAAAATCCTTGCCCTCGTGAAACTTTCATTCCAGTGAGAGGAGATAGACCAAAAGAAATGCATATTTTGTGAAAGAACAACAACAACAAAAAACAATTTCTCAGGACCATCAAACTTGTTATGCCAAAAGGAAAGTTAAGCCTGGAGAATGACTCTTACAACACTGCCATCCTTTTCCCAAATGGACATCTGTTACTTCCTAACCTTATGTCAAAGCATTACACATTGGTCAGACCTCCACAGAAGGGTAGAAAGCCTTATACATCTCAGATGACTGCCCTCACAAACTGTTCTTAAGTAAATCCTTTTCTGGCCTCAAAACCTTTCAAAATATATATTCTCCTCTAAAACAAGGAAATGTCAATTTTATCTTTAGCTTTGCCATTGAAGTCTAGCTCCTAAAACGAAAGTCTTTTAGATTTCACACTGATAATGTATATTACAAGCTTATCTTCCCAGGTGCAGAACAAAGACAATATGAGATAAATGGTTCCTTCATCTGCCTTGAGACATCTGCATAATTTACTCTTCTTTTACTCCCATTTTCTTGGAATGTTTACCTTACTTCATGTAAAAGGTAGATTTGCTGGGTACTAATTAAAGTCTCACAAAAATGTAGCCATTTGCCTCACTGCTTAACCCTCTCTTCTCACAAGCCTTCTCCTCCTTAAAGAAATGTATAAATATGGAGCCTCCTGAAAACCTCTTCAGAGAGCACAGGCCACAGAAGCTCTGGCTCAATACACCTTGACTGATTCAGACTCTTGCCTTAGTCCTTCACTGTGGTTTAACATTTATAAAGGATGTAATAAGTACTATGGAAAAACTAAAGACAGGAAGAAAACAGGAGTATATGTGGGAAAGTTTATCATTTTAAAATGGGGGTTAGGGGAAGCCTCACTTAGAAATTGAGGAAAGACCTGAAGGAGTTGAGGGAGTGAGTCAAGGTTAAGCCTGGGGCAAGAATATTCCTGCTAGAGTAAACAGCAAGTACAGAGGCCCTGGGCTTTTACTTGAAGTGAGCTAGGAAGCATTAAAGGGTTTAAGCAGAGGAGAGATTTAGTGAGCTCAGTTTTTAAAACATCAATTTAACGGCTCTGTGAGAACAGACTTAGCAGGACAAAGATGAAGGCAGGTAGACCAGTTATATAGCTGTTGACTAAGGTTGTAGCTTGGTGGTAAGTGCTCAGGTATCACATGTTTGTTGATGATGGAGCTGACAAGGAATCCAGAGGATCTGATATGGAGTGTAAGGTTGAGTGAGAAGTGTTATGGCCACTGTTTGAATTGGTTCATATTAACCCTCCTCTGCCTCCACCTACCTATACACAGAAAACTTTCAAGTCCCTAAGGCAAGGGAAAATGGAAAAAAACAGAGGAGTTATATGATCAGTAGTGGTGAAGGCTCATAATCACCAGTGAGGTATATTAATTTTGCTAAGATTTACACCTACCACGGGCAGCAGCAGAGGAGCAAATGCAGACCTATGTGGAGGAGCGTGTGGTTGGCAAGCCTTTCCAAGCCCTGCTCATTGCCATTTCTCTAAGAGCAGCAGAGTGATTTTATACTGTTTTAAAATGGGCAAAACAAGGAGCTTGAAAAATATCTCATTCTCTCTGAACTTTCTCTATTCAGCATCTTTGTTTAAAGAGAAATATAGATAGATATTTCACCAAACAATTGAGAAAGAAGAAAAGAAAGTTTGCACAGAAAATGTAGAGAAAGGGTGAAATCCAGGAGGAGCCAAGATGGCCGAATAGGAACAGCTCCGGTCTACAGCTCCCAGCGTGAGCGACGCAGAGGACGGTGATTTCTGCATTTCCATCTGAGGTACCGGGTTCATCTCACTAGGGAGTGCCAGACAGTGGGCGCAGGCCAGTGGGTGCACGCACCGTGCGCGAGCCGAAGCAGGGCGAGGCATTGCCTCACCTGGGAAGCGCAAGGGGTCAGGGAGTTCCCTTTCCGAGTCAAAGAAAGCGGTGACGGACGCACCTGGAAAACTCGGGTCACTCCCACCCGAATATTGCACGTTTCAGACCGGCTTAAAAAACGGCGCACCACGAGACTATATCCCACACCTGGCTCGGAGGGTCCTACGCCCTCGGAATCTCGCTGATTGCTAGCACAGCAGTCTGAGATCAAACTGCAAGGTGGCAGCGAGGCTGGGGGAGGGGCGCCCGCCATTGCCCAGGCTTGCTTAGGTAAACAAAGCAGCCGGGAAGCTCGAACTGGGTGGAGCCCACCACAGCTCAAGGAGGCCTGCCTGCCTCTGTAGGCTCCACCTCTGGGGGCAGGGCACAGACAAACAAAAAGACAGCAGTAACCTCTGCAGACTTAAATGTCCCTGTCTCACAGCTTTGAAGAGAGCAGTGGTTCTCCCAGCACGCAGCTGGAGATCTGAGAACGGGCAGACTGCCTCCTCAAGTGGGTCCCTAACCCCTGACCCCCGAGCAGCCTAACTGGGAGGCACCCCCAAGCAGGGGCACACTGACACCTCACACGGCAGGGTATTCCAACAGACCTGCAGCTGAGGGTCCTGTCTGTTAGAAGGAAAACTAACAAACAGAAAGGACATCCACACCAAAAACCCATCTGTACATCACCATCATCAAAGACCAAAAGTAGATAAAACCACAAAGATGGGGAAAAAACAGAACAGAAAAACAGGAAACTCTAAAATGCAGAGCGCCTCTCCTCCTCCAAAGGAACGCAGTTCCTCACCAGCAACGGAACAAAGCTGGATGGAGAATGATTTTGACGAGCTGAGAGAAGAAGGCTTCAGACGATCAAATTACTCTGAGCTACGGGAGGACATTCAAACCAAAGGCAAAGAAGTTGAAAACTTTGAAAAAAATTTAGAAGAATGTATAACTAGAATAACCAATACAGAGAAGTGCTTAAAGGAGCTGATGGAGCTGAAAACCAAGGCTCGAGAACTACGTGAAGAATGCAGAAGCCTCAGGAGCCGATGCGATCAACTGGAAGAAAGGGTATCAGCAATGGAAGATGAAATGAATGAAACGAAGCGAGAAGGGAAGTCTAGAGAAAAAAGAATAAAAAGAAATGAGCAAAGCCTCCAAGAAATATGGGACTATGTGAAAAGACCAAATCTACGTCTGATTGGTGTACCTGAAAGTGATGCGGAGAATGAAACCAAGTTGGAAAACACTCTGCAGGATATTATCCAGGAGAACTTCCCCAATCTAGCAAGGCAGGCCAACGTTCAGATTCAGGAAATACAGAGAACGCCACAAAGATACTCCTCGAGAAGAGCAACTCCAAGACACATAATTGTCAGATTCACCAAAGTTGAAATGAAGGAAAAAATGTTAAGGGCAGCCAGAGAGAAAGGTCGGGTTACCCTCAAAGGGAAGCCCATCAGACTAACAGCGGATCTCTCGGCAGAAACCCTACAAGCCAGAAGAGAGTGGGGGCCAATATTCAACATTCTTAAAGAAAAGAATTTTCAACCCAGAATTTCATATCCAGCCAAACTAAGCTTCATAAGTGAAGGAGAAATAAAATACTTTACAGACAAGCAAATGCTGACCGATTTTGTCACCACCAGGCCTGCCCTAAAAGAGCTCCTGAAGGAAGCGCTAAACATGGAAAGGAACAACCGGTACCAGCCGCTGCAAAATCATGCCAAAATGTAAAGACCATCAAGACTAGGAAGAAACTGCATCAACTAACGAGCAAAATCACCAGCTAACATCATAATGACAGGATCAAATTCACACATAACAATATTAACTTTAAATGTAAATGGACTAAATTCTCCAATTAAAAGACACAGACTGGCAAGTTGGATAAAGAGTCAAGACCCATCAGTGTGCTGTATTCAGGAAACCCATCTCACGTGCAGAGACACACATAGGCTCAAAATAAAAGGATGGAGGAAGATCTACCAAGCAAATGGAAAACAAAAAAAGGCAGGGGTTGCAATCCTAGTCTCTGATAAAACAGACTTTAAACCAACAAAGATCAAAAGAGACAAAGAAGGCCATTACATAATGGTAAAGGGATCAATTCAACAAGAGGAGCTAACTATCCTAAATATTTATGCACCCAGTACAGGAGCACCCAGATACATAAAGCAAGTCCTGAGTGACCTACAAAGAGACTTAGACTCCCACACATTAATAATGGGAGACTTTAACACCCCACTGTCAACATTAGACAGATCAACGAGACAGAAAGTCAACAAGGATACCCAGGAATTGAACTCAGCTCTGCACCAAGCAGACCTAATAGACATCTACAGAACTCTCCACCCCAAATCAACAGAATATACATTTTTTTCAGCACCACACCACACCTATTCCAAAATTGACCACATACTTGGAAGTAAAGCTCTCCTCAGCAAACGTAAAAGAACAGAAATTATAACAAACTATCTCTCAGACCACAGTGCAATCAAACTAGAACTCAGGATTAAGAATCTCACTCAAAGCCGCTCAACTACATGGAAACTGAACAACCTGCTCCTGAATGACTGCTGGGTACATAACGAAATGAAGGCAGAAATAAAGATGTTCTTTGAAACCAACGAGAACAAAGACACAACATACCAGAATCTCTGGGACACATTCAAAGCAGTGTGCAGAGGGAAATTTATAGCACTAAATGCCCACAAGAGAAAGCAGGAAAGATCCAAAATTGACACCCTAACATCACAATTAAAAGAACTAGAAAAGCAAGAGCAAACACATTCAAAAGCTAGCAGAAGGCAAGAAATAACTAAAATCAGAGCAGAACTGAAGGAAATAGAGACACAAAAAACCCTTCAAAAAATTAATGAATCCAGGAGCTGGTTTTTTGAAAGGATCAACAAAATTGATAGACCGCTAGCAAGACTAATAAAGAAAAAAAGAGAGAAGAATCAAATAGACGCAATAAAAAATGATAAAGGGGATATCACCACCGATCCCACAGAAATACAAACTACCATCAGAGAATACTACAAACACCTCTACACAAATAAACTAGAAAATCTAGAAGAAATGGATACATTCCTTGACACATACACTCTCCCAAGACTAAACCAGGAAGAAGTTGAATCTCTGAATAGACCAATAACAGGAGCTGAAATTGTGGCAATAATCAATAGTTTACCAACCAAAAAGAGTCCAGGACCAGATGGATTCACAGCCGAATTCTACCAGAGGTACAAGGAGGAACTGGTACCATTCCTTCTGAAACTATTCCAATCAATAGAAAAAGAGGGAATCCTCCCTAACTCATTTTATGAGGCCAGCATCATTCTGATACCAAAGCCTGGCAGAGACACAACCAAAAAAGAGAATTTTAGACCAATATCCTTGATGAACATTGATGCAAAAATCCTCAATAAAATACTGGCAAACTGAATCCAGCAGCACATCAAAAAGCTTATCCACCATGATCAAGTGGGCTTCATCCCTGGGATGCAAGGCTGGTTCAACATATGCAAATCAATAAATGTAATCCAGCATATAAACAGAGCCAAAGACAAAAACCACATGATTATCTCAATAGATGCAGAAAAAGCCTTTGACAAAATTCAACAACCCTTCATGCTAAAAACTCTCAATAAATTAGGTATTGATGGGACATATTTCAAAATAATAAGAGCTATCTATGACAAACCCACAGCCAATATCATACTGAATGGGCAAAAACTGGAAGCATTCCCTTTGAAAACTGGCACAAGACAGGGATGCCCTCTCTCACCACTCCTATTCAACATAGTGTTGGAAGTTCTGGCCAGGGCAATCAGGCAGGAGAAGGAAATAAAGGGTATTCAATTAGGAAAAAAGGAAGTCAAATTGTCCCTGTTTGCAGACGACATGATTGTTTATCTAGAAAACCCCATCGTCTCAGCCCAAAATCTCCTTAAGCTGATAAGCAACTTCAGCAAAGTCTCAGGATACAAAATCAATGTACAAAAATCACAAGCATTCTTATACACCAACAACAGACAAACAGAGAGCCAAATCATGAGTGAACTCCCATTCACAATTGCTTCAAAGAGAATAAAATACCTAGGAATCCAACTTACAAGGGATGTGAAGCACCTCTTCAAGGAGAACTACAAACCACTGCTCAAGGAAATAAAAGAGGATACAAACAAATGGAAGAACATTCCTTGCTCATGGGTAGGAAGAATCAATATCGTGAAAATGGCCATACTGCCCAAGGTAATTTACAGATTCAATGCCATCCCCATCAAGCTACCAATGACTTTCTTCACAGAATTGGAAAAAACTACTTTAAAGTTCATATGGAACCAAAAGAGAGCCCACATCGCCAAGCCAATCCTAAGCCAAAAGAACAAAGCTGGAGGCACCACACTACCTGACTTCAAACTATACTACAAGGCTACAGTAACCAAAACAGCATGGTACTGGTACCAAAACAGAAATATAGATCAATGGAACAGAACAGAGCCCTCAGAAATAACGCCGCTTACCTACAACTATCTGATCTTTGACAAACCTGAGAAAAACAAGCAATGGGGAAAGGATTCCCTATTTAATAAATGGTGCTGGGAAAACTGGCTAGCCATATGTAGAAAGCTGAAACTGGATCCCTTCCTTACACCTTATACAAAAATCAATTCAAGATGGATTAAAGATTTAAACGTTAGACCTAAAACCATAAAAACCCTAGAAGAAAACCTAGGCATTACCATTCAGGACATAGGCGTGGGCAAGGACTTCATGTCCAAAACACCAAAAGCAATGGCAACAAAAGCCAAGATTGACAAATGGGATCTAATTAAACTAAAGAGCTTCTGCACAGCAAAAGAAACTACCATCAGAGTGAATAGGCAACCTACAACATGGGAGAAAATTTTTGCAACCTACTCATCTGACAAAGGGCTAATATCCAGAATCTACAGTGAACTCAAACAAATTTACAAGAAAAAAACAAACAACCCCATCAAAAAGTGGGCGAAGGACATGAACAGGCACTTCTCAAAAGAAGACATTTATGCAGCCAAAAAACACATGAAAAAATGCTCATCATCACTGGCCATCAGAGAAATGCAAATCAAAACCACTATGAGATATCATCTCACACCAGTTTGAATGGCAATCATTCAAAAGTCAGGAAACAACAGGTGCTGGAGAGGATGTGGAGAAATAGGAACACTTTTACACTGTTGGTGGGACTGTAAACTAGTTCAACCCTTGTGGAAGTCAGTGTGGCGATTCCTCAGGGATCTAGAACTAGAAATACCATTTGACCCAGCCATCCCATTACTGGGTATATACCCAAATGACTATAAATCATGCTGCTATAAAGACACATGCACACGTATGTTTATTGCGGCATTATTCACAATAGCAAAGACTTGGAACCAACCCAAATGTCCAACAGTGATAGACTGGAATAAGAAAATGTGGCACATATACACCATGGAATACTATGCAGCCATAAAAAATGATGAGTTCATATCCTTTGTAGGGACATGGATGAAATTGGAAACCATCATTCTCAGTAAACTATCGCAAGAACAAAAAACCAAACACCGCATATTCTCACTCATAGGTGGGAATTGAACAATGAGATCACATGGACACAGGAAGGGGAATATCATACTCTGGGGACTGTGGTGGGGAGGGGGGAGGGGGGAGGGATAGCATTGGGAGATATACCTAATGCTAGATGACGAGTTAGTGGGTGCAGCGCACCAGCATGGCACATGTATACATATGTAACTAACCTGCACAATGTGCACATGTACCCTAAAACTTAAAGTATAATAAAAAAAAATGGTGAAATCCAAATAAAGTCTGGGATTTTGTTCAAAGTAAGGTACCAATGTTGGTTTCTTAATTTTTGATAAATATGCTACTGTGATGTAAGATGATGGCATTAAGAGAAACTGAAACTGGATAAGGAGTATAAGACAGTTCTCTGTACTACCTTTGCTACTTTTCTGTGAATCTGAAATTATTCCAAAATAAAAAGTTTATTTTTAAAGAAAAAAAAAAAAAAAAGAAAATGTAGAGAAAAACCTCAGCTCTGACTCAACTCTTTGATGGATTGATATCAGAAATAGTATTTTATTTATATTTCTTACACATTTTACACATATTGGAAAAAAGATAATGAAGTAGCAATAAAATTTACTTAAGGAAAGAGTCTCATCTACTACTTTATGATCTTGCATCTCACCCTTGTCCTGTCCTCTTTATTTTCACTTTCTTCTCTCTCTCTGGGTTTTCTGGTCTTGTTTCAAGGTTGCTATTAAGTTTGCCAAATAGTTTTCTAAAGTATTCGATGTACATTTCTTCTTTTGGGTCTCTTCCCTGTGTCTGAATCACTTGGTATGTTTTTGTTTTACTTATTCTCAAATAAAAACAAATCTACTGAGCCTGAGAATTAGCCAACCAAGAGGATTTTTGGAGACAGAGTGCCAAGGATTTGCCTTGAGTCCCCTTCTGTTTACTTGGATGAATTAATTCCCTTCTGATTTTACAGCTGGAAGGGAGGTAAATGCGCTATCTCCTAGTTCAGGATCCAATAGTCTTTCGTTTGTTTTAGCTTTACTGGGCAAAAATAAGATAACATTCTATCTCTGCTATCTGGACAGATGGGATGCACAGAACGCCACAATTTCCAGTTTTCACTGCTACCAGATGGTTTCCATCTTTGCCTCCATGTACCATCTTTATTTGTGAGGACTACACATTCCAGCTTGTAATGTACCACATACTGTCATTTTTTTTTCCAGGTATTACCATCTCCCAATGCATGTGGAAAGGTATTACCATCTCCCAGTGCAAGGTCCTGGACCTTGACTATCTTCAAATGAATCTCCATGAAATAAAGGCACAGATATTTTTCTTTTAGATGTTGGATGCTTTCCAAAGCTGTATGGCAGGTGTTGTTTTGCTGCTGGTGCTGACACTACTACAAATTTGAGCACCTATTTTTGCACATGCTTTTGACATAGCTACCACTTAAAAACTGAGGAAAAATGCCCTTCTAAGTGTGGGTAACTTTGATGATTGTATCAATAAAATGATACAGGGGCCAACTTGGTGAGAAGCCTACAGTGGCCCATCTGGCTCTGTAGTTCTTGACATCACCCAGCTCCAAATTGGAGACCCTTGTAATATACAATTGTTAGAAGTGTATATTAGACTATATGTGCAATTCACCAATCTATTTTTCTTTTTTATTTATTTTATTTTATTTTTTAATTATACTTTAAGTTCTGGGATACATGTGCAGAACGTGCAGGTTTGTTACATAGGTATACGCTTGTCATGGTATACGCTTGTCTTTCGAGAAGTGTCTGTCCATATCCTTTGCCCACTTTTTGATGGGTTTGTTTTTTTCTTGTAAATTTGTTTAAGTTCCTTGTAGATTCTCAATATTAGCACTTTCTATTTTTGTAACTAGTGACAGATTTGGCAGGGGCTGGGTCAGGACTTCAGATGTTTTTCATCCTTCATTGTCTTTTTCCCTAAAATCTATCAATGCAAGAATGCTGAAATTTGAACAGCAGAAGCTCATGGTCCTGCGACTCATACTCTAAATGTTAGTGAAAGGCAGGAAGTCTACTTTATCTAACCTAGCCCCTGTTTGGCAGCCACCTCACATTAACTTCTGTCTAGTAGTTTTTTTCCTTCTTTCTTTTTCTTTTTCTTTTTTTTTTTCTGCCAACTTTGCAATCCCTGAATCCTAATCAGTTACCTCGTTTAGGGTGTTGCTATGAGTCTTCATCTTTTCTGGTGTCTTCCTAGTCATCCAAAGCAAAATGCTCCCCCGTGGTGACTTTCATTGCTCTATAAGGGAATTAGGGCATATAATGATCATATATGATGATTATACAATGATCAGGTTTTTACTGTACCCTTTCAGATTTACTGTACCCTGGTTATGTTGGAGAACTTTCACTTCTGCCCAAGGGAATACTCTCTATTTCTAGCTGTCTTCTTCAGATTAGAACTATTCTGCCTATAGACAGTTGAATCTGATACTGCACTTTCATTTGCCTCTGGCAGAAATCAAGTACCTTTTTACTAAGTTCTCCTTTCAGGAACACTTCTCTTTTGTGTGAAAATATCTCCCACCATGACTCTTTTCTGTTCCCAGTTTTTTCTGCTAGATTGATTTCACATCAGTTAGTATACTCTTTTCTGCCATATGTCAAGACTCTCTAAGTTGGTTGAAATCACTACTCTTTTGTATCCCTAGTTTTTTAAAGTTAATGATTCTCAAAGTGTGGTCCTTGGACCAGAAGAATCAGTACCACTTGTCAGTCTGTAAGACATGCAAATTCTTAGACCCCACCCCAAGCCTACTGAATAAGAAATTCTGAAGGTGGGGTCAGGCAATCTGTTTTAACAAGTCTTTCAGGTGTTTCTGATGCATGCTTTAAAAAACTTTGTAAATGCTCATTGTCCCAGGAATGTTAGCTCTGTTGGAGCTATTAATAGAAAAAGGAAGAAGGTTAGTGGAAAGAATAAACATAAAACATATATGGTCTCAGGTTGGCTGGGGGCTGGGTGCAGTGTTTCAGGCCTGTAATCCTGCAGTCTAGGAGGATCTCTTGAAGCCAGGTGTTGAAGACTATCCTGGGTAACATAGTGAGATTCTGTTTCTAAAAAAAAAAAGCCTTAGAGTTTCTGATATGCTAGTCTTCTTTAAGAACTACTACTTTGTTATACACCATGGAATACTATGCAGCCATAAAAAAGGACAAAATCATGTCCTTTGTAGCAACATGAATGCAGCTGGAGGCCATTAACCTAAGCAAACTAACACAGAAACAGAAAACCAAGCATTGCATGTTTTCACTTACAAGTGGGAGCTAAACATTGGGTATACATGGACATAAAGATGAGAACAATAGACACTGGGGACTCCTAGAGCGGGAAGGGATGGTGGGGTGCAAGGGCTGAAAAACTGCCTGTTGGATACTATGCTCACTTTCTGGATGATGAGTTAAATCTTACTCCAAACCTCAGCATCACACAATGCACCTTTGTAAGAAACCTGCACACATACCCTGGAATCTAAAATAAAAGTTGAAAAAAAAAAAGTACTACTACTCCAAACTGCTTCCCTTTTATCAGCTTTAAAACTAGCCCATATCACCAACTGTCCTTGTTCTTAGTAACCATCTGTCAAATTGTTGTGTCATTTGCATTTCCAAAATGTGTTTTATACTGGATAGGTTTTCATCTACCAGGGAAATAGCAATTATGATATACCTTACCATGAAATTTGGTGAGAAAAGATATTTTTGCACATAGTTTTCACTCCTCTGTAAAATGTGGGGACAGAGGACATTAGAGGCAACACAAACAAAATTATATCTGGTTAACATCTCCTTTTGATCATTACATAGCCTAAAGATACAGAATTAGTGAGAATTAACTTTACCTGCTGGTGGTTAGCTATTCTTTGATACTTACAATATTTATGCCTGCTTTTGCAATGAAGACAAGCTAAATTGTCTTAGATCTCTTAATCTTCATAAAGACCTTTAGTGAATAAGATAAGCCTTTCAAATTAGAAGTCTAAAAACCATTCTTAATTAGAAATTTTAATTCTAATCACATGAACCTTTTTTTTTTTTTTTTTTTGGCTAGTGAAGAACAACCTGTTCAGCCAGTTGGTTTTATGTTGATTACACAAAGTATGCAATTATAACCCCGCAACACACACAGAAAAGCCAGAAAAATTGGACCAATGGGTAAAAAAAGACAGCCATCAGCCCAAGCTGAGTGCTCTGCCTGCATGCCTTATATCTGTTTTCCACCTTCCCTGTTTTCTTTTTCTGACTGATTTTCTACCACCTGCAGCATAATATCTTGAAAACAGGAAAATAAAACACTTGCTTCCAAATATACTGCTTTTTATGTAATAGCAAAAAATATATGAAAAATGTTAAGTTGACAGTGCTTTAACAAAATGTTCTGCAAAACGATAGAAAGGCTTATAGGAATTTTCTATGTGACCTGTATCTATAACTACCAGGGTGATTGTTGGATAACCTATGGCCTATCTCATAAAAAAGGTTCATTCTATGAGGGTTATATTTCATCTAATGCATTATCCGTCTATTGAAAAAAGTTTTATTTGCTAAAGGATGTACTACAAGCTAAAGGGAAATGCCTTGAAATTCAGACCTCAATGAAAGAATAAAGAACTAGACATGTTAAGCAGGTGGATAAATATAAAAGAATATGTGTTCTTATAATGTACTTGAAAAACAATTGCCTATTTAAAGAAAAATAATAATACCATAATGTTTGTAATACATATAGAAGTAAAGGTTATAACAATAATTACACAAAAATTGAGTATATGGGTAAATGAAAGTATACTCTTGTAATGCGTAACATTATGAAATTTGTGAAGTGAGGGGTGTAAAGTGTTATAGTAGGCCGATTAATGGTCTCCCAATGTTGCCTACATCCTAATCCATGAACCCCATGAATATGTTATCCTACAAGGGACTTCAAAGTTGTGATTAAGTTAAGAATTTTGAGATAGGGAAATTATTTTAGATTTTTTGGGTGGGCCCAGTGAAATCTCAAGGGTTCTTAGATGGGAGGAAAGAGGATTAGTAGCAGAGAGAAGACGTACAGATGAAAGCAGAAATCAGAGAGAAGAGAAGATATTATATTGCCGGATTTTAAGATGGAGGAGCGGGATACAAGACTAAAAAATGTAGTTGACCTTTAAAAGTTGGAAAACACACAAAAAAAGGATTCTTTTCTACAACTTCTAAATGGAATGCAGGCCTGTTAACACTGATTTTAGCTCAGTGTAACTAATTTTATGCTTCCAGAAGTATAAGATACTAAATTTGTGTTGCTTTAGGCCTCAAAGTTTGTGGCATTTTTAAATTTAATTTTTAAAAGGTTTAAATTTGTTTATATATTTTTTGTGGTAATTTGTTATAGCAGCAATAGGAAATTAATTCAAGTTTGAACTCAGAAGCATCAATATTTCCAAGCCTCTCTAACTTTGTGAAACTCAAACTTTAAACCCTGTTTCTTGGACAGATATAATGTGAGAAAGGGGAAAGGTGAATTAGGAAATGTGAAATATCAGATGCAAAGTGGATGTATGAAGAGAAAATATTGATTCTAGCCTCTGACAGAATAAGAATGCAAAATGTTAACTCTAAAATAAATAGATAATGATAGATAACTAAGAATTAAATGAGGAAATAAAATGTGGCACTAAAATATATTTAGTTCATCAAAAATAAAGTGAGAAAGCAAAAGAGAAATAATACCAGCAAAAAAATCAAGAGGTAGTAATGAGTTTGTAGACTTAAACTTTACCATATTAATAATTACACTAAATGTAAATGGACCAAATGACAGAGCATAAAAATTCATAAAGCAAAAACTAAATTAATTAAATAAATTTAGAATTACAACAGGATCTTTTAATAATCCTTTTGTTGTAATTGGTAGATGATATAGACAAAATTTAGTAAGTATATTTATAAAGCACCTTGATTTAATTGATATTTATAGAGCATTACATGTGATTTAAAATATATATTCTTTTAAAGTACATGTGGGGCATATAAACTAAAGAATTGTGCAAAAATTCTTAATAAAAAGTCTTCATGGCAGAATATTGAAATCAAACAGTACATATTCACTGATCATAAGAGAACTAAATTAGAAATCAACAAAACAGGATATCTGGATAATTCCACAACATATGGTATTTAGGTCTCATATTTCTAAATAAGCTGCAGGGTAAAATATAATCATGAAGAAAATGAAAGTATTTTAAACTAAATTAAGACAGAGCATATCTAATTTGTAGAATGTGGCTATAGCAGTACTTACAAGAAAATATACAGTTTGAAGTTTTTATGTAAGGAAAAAGGTCAAAAACAATATAGAATAAGACAAGAAAAATTAAAACAGTAGAAAATAATGAAATAGAAGATAGATAATTGAGAATATATATTTTAAAAAATTTGTTCTTCGAAAAAATAAAATTGCTAAACATATAGTTAGGTTAATCAAGAAAAATAGAGCGAAAAAATAGATTACAATATTAGGAACGAAAGTAGACTTACTACCTCAGATCCTACAGATGTTAAAAAGATAACAAGGGTACATTATGAAAAGCTGCATGCCAATAAATTTGACATCTCTGATAAAATGGAGTTTTTTGAAAAACATATATTATCAGAACTGACACACAAGGAAACAGAAAATCTGAATATCTTTATATGTTAAAGAAATTTAATTTGTAATTACATTTCCATGAAGAAAACCAATTCCAGGTCCAGATAGTTATCCTATCAATCATTTAAAAAGAAAAAAAAATACACAAAAACTCAGGAAATAGAGGAAGACGGAACATTTTCCTGCTCATTTTTTAAAAGTCCAGCATATCCCCAATATGAATGTCTTATGAAGAATTTACAAGAAAACATAACTACCTACTCATGTCCGTTATCAATATACACACAAGTATCCTTAGAAAAATATTTTTATTTTTATTGTTTTCCTTTTTATTTGTATAAAATTATAAGGTACATGTGCAACTTTGTTATGTACATAGATTGCATAGTGGTCAGGTCGGGGCTTTTAGAATACTTACCAGCTGAATAACATACATTGTACCCATTAACCAATTTCTCATCCTCCTCTCCCCTCCCACACACTTATTCTTTCATGTCTCTGTTATCTATCACTCCACTCTCTATATTCATATGAACACATTTTGTAGCACCCACTTATGAGTGAGTACATGTGATATTTCTCCTTATGCCTGGCTTGTTTCACTGAAGATAATGTTCCATTGCTGCAAAAGACATGATTTTTTTTTATGGCTGAACAGTATTCCATTATTTATATATAGATGACATTTTCTTTATCCAGTCCTCCATTGATGGACACTTAGGTTGATTCTATATTTTGATATTGTGAATAGTGCTATGATAAACATACAAGTGCAGGTATCTTTTTGATATATTGATTTCTTTTCCTTTGGCTATATACCCAGTAGTGGGATTGCTCAATTGAATTCTATTTTTAGTTATTTGAAAAATCTCCATACTGATTTTAGAGACTCTGTAATAATTTACATTCCCACCAACAGTGTATAAAGCATTCTCTTATCTCCACATCCTCACCAATATCTGTTATTTTTTCTTTTTTTTAATAATAGCCATTCTGACTGGAGTAAGATAATATCTTATTGTAATTTTTATTTGCATTTCTCTGATAATTAGCATTTCTTCCATATATCTTTTGGCTATTTGTATATCTTCTTCTGAAAAAAATGTTTATTTGTGTCCATTGCCCACTTTTTAATGGAATTATTTGTTATTTTTGTTGTTGTTCAGGAGTTTGAATTTCTTATATATTCTGGATATTAGTCCCCTATTGGATGAATAGTTTGCAAATATTTTCTCACTTAATATGTTGTCTCTTCACTCTGCTGACTATTTCTTTTGTTGACAAAGGTTTTTAGTTTAATTAAGTCCCTGAATATGGGTTGGATGTGTGACCCTTCCTAATTTCATGTTGAAATCCTCGGTGTTGGAGCTGGGGCTTGGTTGGAGGTGTTTGGGTCATGGGGGTGGTTCCCTCATGAATGGCTTGGTGCTGTCCCTGTGATAATGAATGAGTTCTTGCTCTGAGTTCACATGAGATTTAGTTGTTATAGAGCGTGACACGTCTCCCACTCTCTTGCTCCTGCTTTTGCCATGTAATATACTTGCTCCCCTGTTGCCTTCTGCCATGATCGTAAGCTTCCTGAGGCCCTTACCAGAAGCAGATGCTGGCATCATGCTTTATGTATAGCCTACAGAATTGTGAGCCAATTAATGCTGTTTTCTTTGTAAATTATCCACTTTCAGACATTTCTTTCTTTCTTCTTTTTTTTATTGAGATGGAGTCTCTCTGTCACCAGGCTGGAATGCAGCGGCATGATCTCAGCTCACTGCAACTTCCGACTCCCTGGGTCAAGTGATTCTCCTGCCTCAGCCTCCCGAGTAGCTGGGATTACAGGCGCCCGCCACCATGACCAGCTAATTTGTGTATTTTTAGTAGAGACGGCGTTTCACCATTTTGGTCAATATGGTCTCAATCTCCTGACCTTGTGATCTGCCCGCCTCTGGCTCCCAAAGTGCTGGGATTACAGGTGTGAGCCACCAGGCCAGGCCTTTTCTGTTTTTTGTTTTTTTTTGAGACAGAGTCTTGCTCTGTTGCCAAGCTGGAGTGCAGTGGTGCTATCTTGGCTCACTGAAACCTCCGCCTCCCGGCTTCAAGCTATTCTCCTGCCTCAGTCCCCCAGGTAGCTGGGGCTACAGGTACACACCACCACGCCCAACTAATTTTTGTATTTTTTTTTAGTAGAGACGGGATTTCACCATGTTGGCTGGGATGGTCTCATCTCTTGGCCTTGTTATCCGCCCACTTCGGCCTCCCAAAGTGCTGGGATTACAGGTGTGAGTCACCGCTCCTGGCCCAGACATTTCTTTATAGTGACACAAGAACAGACCTACATAGTCCCATTTATCTATTTTTGCCTGTGCTTTTGAGGTCTTAGTCATACATTTTTTGGTTACTTAGCTCAATGTCCAGAAGAGTTTTCCCTAGGTTTTCTTCTCATATTTTTATAGTTTTGGGTCTCACATTTAAGTCTTTAGTCCATCTTGAATTGATTTTTTTATGTGGTAAGAGATATGGGTCCAGTTTCATTCTGCTGCATATTGCTATGCAATTTTTCTAGCACCTTTTATTGAAGAGGGTGTTCTTTCCCTAATGTATGTTCTTGTGTGCTTGTCAAAGATTTGTTGGCTGTAAATATGTGATGTTATTTCTCAGTTCTCTATTCTATTACATTGATCTATGTGTCTGTTTTTAGAAGTACATGCTGTTTTTGTTACTAGCTTTGTAATATAATTTGAAGTCAGGTAATGTGATGCCTCCAGGTTTGTACTTTTTGCTCAGGATTGCTTTGGCTATTTGGGCACTTTTTTGGTTCCATATGTATGTTAGGATTGTTTTTTCTTACTGTAAAACATGACATTGGTATTTTGACAGGAATTGCATTGAGTCTAGATTGCTTTGGGCCATTTGAACAATATTAATTCTTCTGATCTATCAGCATGTTATGTTTTTCTGTTTGTGTCATTTTCAATTTATTTCTCATCTGTGCTTTGTAGTTTTCCTTGTGGAGATCTTTCACCTCCTTGGTTAAACTCATTCCTAGGTTTATTCTCTTTTTGTAGTTATTGTGAATGGGATTGCTTTTTAAAACTTCTTCTCAGCTGGATCATTATCAGTGAATAGAAATGCTATTGATTTTGTATGTTGATTTTTGTATTCTACAACTTTAGTGGATTTATTTGTCAAATAAAAATTTTTTTTGGTGGAGTCTTTAGGGTTTTCTAGGTATAAGATAATATCATCAGCAGAGAGGGACAGTTTGATTTTTTTTTTCCAATGTGGGTGCTTCTTATTTGTTTCTCTTGCCTGATTGCTCTGGGTAGCACTTCCAGTAATATGTTGAATAAGCATGGTGAATGTGAGCATTCTTACTGTGTTCCAGTTCACAGAGGAAAAGCTTTCAATGTTTCCCCATTCAGTGTGATGTTAGCCATGGGTTTATTGTATATGGCATTTATTATTTTGAGGTATGTTTGTTGAGCATTTTTATCATGAAGGTATGTTAAATTTTATCAAATGCTTTTTCAGCATCATTTGAGTTGACCATATGATTTTTGTCCTTCATTCTATTGATATAATGTACCAGATTTATTGATTTGCATATGTCAGACCATCCTTACATTCTTGGTGTAAAATCTCCTTGATTGTGGTGTATTATCTTTCTGATGTTGTTTTCATCAGCACATAGAACATTCTCCAAGATACCTTTCTGGTGTGCTGTTGCATTCAGTTCATCAGTATTTTATTGAGAATTTTTGTGTTCGTGTTCATCAGGGATATTGGTATGCAGTTTTCTTTTTTGTTGTGTCCTAGTCTGTATTTGATATCAGGGTGAAACTGGCCTTGTAGAATAAGTTAGGGGAAATTCCCTTCTCCTTGATTTTTTTGAACTAGTTTAAGGGGGATTGGTATTAATTCTTCTTTTTGTGTTTGATGGAATTCAGCTGTGAATCCTCTGGCCCTGGGCTTTTCTTTGCTGGGAGATTTTTTCTAAAATTGTGGCTTCAATCTTGCTGCTCATTTTTGTTCTTGCGATAGTTTACTGAGAATGATGATGTCCAATTTCATCCATGTCCCTACAAAGGACATGAACTCATCATTTTTTATGGCTGCATAGTATTCCATGGTGTATATGTGCCACATTTTCTTAATCCAGTCTATCATTGTTGGACATTTGGGTTGGTTCCAAGTCTTTGCTATTGTGAATAGTGCCACAATAATCATACGTGTGCATGTGTCTTTATAGCAGCATGATTTATAGTCCTTTGGGTATATACCCAGTAATAGGATGGCTGGGTCAAATGGTATTTCTAGTTCTAGATCCCTGAGGAATCGCCACACTGACTTCCACAATGGTTGAACTAGTTTACAGTCCCACCAACAGTGTAAAAGCATTCCTATTTTCCCACATCCTCTCCAGCATCTGTGGTTTCCTGACTTTGTAATGAATGCCATTCTAACGGGTGTGAGATAGTATCTCATTGTGGTTTTGATTTGCATTTCTGTAATGACCAGTGATGATGAGCTTTTTTTCGTATGTTGGTAGGCTGCTGAAATGTCTTCTTTTGAGAAGTGTTACCCACTTTTTGATTGGTTGTTTTTTCTTTTAAATTTGTTTAAGTTCTGTGTAGATTCTGAATATTAGCCCTTTGTCAGATAGATAGATTGCAAAAATTTTCTCCCATTCTGGAGGTTGCCTATTTACTCTGATGTAATTTTTTTGCTGTGCAGAAGCTCCATAGTTTAAGTAGATCCCATTTGTCAATTTTGGATGTGTTACCATTGCTTTTGGTGTTTTAGTCATGAAGTCTTTGCCCATGCCTGTGTCCTGAATGGTATTGCCAGGTTTTCTTTTAGGGTTTTTTATGGTTTTAGGTCTTTCATTTATATCTTTAATCCATCTTGAGTGGATTTTTGTATAATGTGTAAAGAAGGTGTCCAGTTCAGTTTTCTGCATACGGCTAGCCAGTTTTCCCAACACCATTTATTAAACAGGGAATCTTTCCCCATTGCTTGTTTTTGTCAGGTTTATCAAAGGTCAGCTGGTTATAGATGTGTGGCATTATTTCTGAGGCCTCTGTTCTTTTCCATTGGTCTATATATATGTTTTGGTACCAGTACCATGCTGTTTTGGTTGCTGTAGCCTTGTAGTATAGTTTAAAGTCAGGTAGAGTGATGCCTCCAGCTTTGTTCTTCTTGCTTAGAATTGTCTTGGTTATATGAGCTCTTTTTTGGTTCCATATGAAATTTAAAGAAGTTTTTGCTAATTCTGGGAAGAAAGTCAATGGTAGCTTGATGGGGATAGCATTGAATCTATCAATTACTTTGGGTAGTATGGCCACTTTCACAATATTGATTCTTCCTATCCGTGAGCATGGAATGTTTTTCCATTTGTTTATGTCCTCCCTTATTTCCTTGAGCAGTGGTTTGTAGTTCTCCTTGAAGAGGTCCTTCATGTGTCTTGTAAGTTGTATTTCTAGGTATTTTATTCTCTTTGTACAATTGTGAATGGGAGTTCACCCTGTTTGTCTATTATTGGCTCTCTGTTTGTCTATTATTGGTGTATAGAAATGCTTGCAATTTTTGCACATTGATTTTGTATCCTGAGACTTCGCCAAAGTTGCTTATCAGCTTGAGGAGATTTTGGGCTGAGATGGGGTTTTCTAAATATACAATTACGTCATCTGCAAACAGAGACAATTGGACTTCCTCTCTTTCTATTTGAATACCCTTTATTTATTTCTCTTGCCTGATTGCCCTGGCTAGAACTTCCAATTCTATGTTGAATAGGAGTGGTGAGAGAGGGCATCCTTGGGTTGTGCCAGTTTTCAAAGGGAATGCTTCCAGCTTTTGCCCATTCAGTATGATATTGGCTGTGGGTTTGTTATAAATAGGTCTTATTATTTTGAGATACATTCCATCAATACGTAGTTTATTGAGAGTTTTTAGCATGAAGGGGTGTTGAATTTTATTGAAGGCCTTTTCTGCAACTATTGAGATAATCATGTGGTTTTTGTCATTGGTTCTGTTTATGTGATGGATTATGTTTATTGATTTGCATGTGTTGAACCAGCCTCGCATCCCAGGGATGAAGCTGACTTGATCATAGTGGATAAGCTTTTTGATGTGCTGCTGGATTGGGTTTGACAGTATTTTATTGAGGATTTTCAGATCGATGTTCATCAGGGAGATTGGCCTGAAATTTTCTTTTTTTGTTGTGTCTCTGCCAGGTTTTGTTATCAAGATGATGCTGGCCTCATAAAATGAGTTATGGAGGAGTCCCTCTTTTTCTTTTGTTTGGAATAGTTTCAGAAGGAATGGCATCAAATCCTCTTTGTACCTCTGGTAGAATTTGGCTGTGAATCCATCTGGTCTTGGGCTTTTTTGTTTGGTAGGCAATTAATTACTGCCTCAATTTCAGAACTTGTTATTGGTCTATTCAGGGATTCAACTTCTTCCTGGTTTAGTCTTGGGAGGGTGTATGTGTCCAGGAATGTATCCATTTCTTCTAGATTTTCTAGCTTATTTGCATATAAGTGTTTATAGTGTTCTCTGATGGTAGTTTGTATTTCTGTGGGATCAGTTGTTATGTCCCCTCTATCACTTTTTATTGTGTCTGTTTGATTCTTCTGGCTAGTGGTCTATTTTGTGAATCTTTTCAAAAAGCCATCTCCTGGATTCATTGATTTTTTGAAGGGTTTTTTGTGTCTCTATCTCCTTCAGTTCTGCTCCGATCTTAGTTATTTCTTGTCTTCTGCTAGCTTTTGAATTTGTTTGCTCTTGCTTCTGTAGTTCTTTTACTTGTGATGTTAGGGTGTCGATTTTAGATCTTTCCTGCTCTCTCTTGTGGGCTTTTAGTGCTATAAATTTCCCTGTAAACACTGCTTTAGCTGTGTCCCAGAGATTCTGGTATGTCGTGTCTTTGTTCTCATTGGTTTTAAGTAACTTATTTATTTCTGCCTTCATTTCGTTATTTACCTAGTAGTCACTGAGGAGCAGGTTGTTCAGTGTCTATGTAGTTGTACCATTTTTAGTGTGTTTCTTAATCCTGAGTTCTAATTTGATTGCACTGTGGTCTGAGAGACTGTTATGATTTCCATTCTTTTGCATTGGCTGAGGAGTGTTTTATTTCCAATTATGTGGTCAATTTTAGAATAAGTGTGATGTTGTGCTAAGAATAATGTATATTCTGTTGATTTGGGGTGGAGGGTTCTGTAAATGTCTATTAGATCTACTTGGTCTGGAGCCGAGTTCAAGTCTTGAATATCCTGTTTATTTTCTGTCTCATTGATGTGTCTAATATTGACAGTGGGGTGCTAAAGTCTCCCACTATTATTGTTTGAGAGTCTAAGTCTCTTTGTAGGTCTCAAAGAACTTGCTTTCTAAATCTGAATGCTCCTGTATTGGGTGCATATATATTTAGAATAGTTAACTCTTCTTGTTACGTTGATCCCTTTACCATTATGTAGGGCTCTTCTTTGTCTTTTTTGATCTTTGTTGGTTTAAAATCTGTTTTATCAGAGACTAGGATTGCAAGCCCTGCTTTTTCTTGCTTTCCATTTGCTTAGTAAATATTTTTCCTTCCCTTTATTTTGAACCTATATGCATGTCTTTGCATGTAAGATGGGTCCTGAATACAGCACACCAGTAGGTCTTGACTCTTTATCTAATTTGCCAGTCTGTGTCTTTTAATTGGGGCATTTACCCCATTTACATTTAAGGTTAATATTGTTATATGTGAATTTGATCCTTTTATTATGATGCTAGCTGGTTATTTTGCCCATTAGTTGATGTAGTTTCTTTGTAGTGTTGATGGTCTTTACAATTTGGTATGTTTTTGCAGTGGCTGGTACCTGTTTTTTCTTTCTGTATTTAGTGCTTCCTTCAGGAGCTCTTGTAAGGCAGGCCTGGTGGTGACAAAATCTCCAACATTTGCTTGTCTGTAAAGGATTTTATTTCTCCTTTGCATATGAAGCTTACTTTGTCTGGATATGGAATTCTGGGTTGAAAATTCTTTTTAAAAATAATGTTGAATATTGCCCCCCACTCTTTTCTGCCTTGTAGGGTTTCTGCAGAGAGATCTGCTGTTAGTCTGATGATCTTCTCTTTATGGAAAACCTGACCTTTCTCTCTGGCTGCCCTTAACATATTTTCCTTCATTTCAACCTTGATGAATCTGATGATTATGTGTCTTGGGGTTGCTCTTCTCGAGGATTATCTTTGTGGTGTTCTCTGAATTTCCTGAATTTGAATGTTGGCCTGTCTTGCTAGTTTGGGGAAGTTCTCCTGGATAATATCCTGAAGCGTGTTTTCCACCTTGGTTCCATTCTTCTCGTCACTTTCAAGTACACCAATCAAACATAGGTTTGGTCTTTTCACATAGTCCCATATTTCTTGGAGGCTTTGTTTATTCCTTTTCATTCATTTTTCTCTAATCTTGTCTTCACACTTAATTTCCTTAAGTTGATCTTCAATCTCTGATATCCTTTCTTCTGCTTGATCGATTTGGCTATTGATACTTGTGCATGCTTCACGAAGTTCTTGTGCTGTTCTTTTCAGCTCCGTCAGGTCATTTATGTTCTTCTCTAAACTGGTTATTTTAGTTAGCAATTCCTGTAACCTTTTATCAAGGTAATTAGCTTCCTTGCATTGGGTTAGAATACGCTCCTTTAGCTCAGAGGAGTTTGTTATTACCCACCTTCTGAAGCCTCCTTCTGTCAATTCGTCAAACTCATTCTCCACACAGTTTTGTTCCCTTTCTGGTGAGGAGTTGCAATCCTTTGAATGAGAAGAGGTGCTCTGGTTTTTGAAATTTTCAGCCTTTTTGCACTTGTTTTCCTCATCTTTGTGGATTTATCTATCTTTGGTCTTTGATGTTTGTGACCTTCGAATGTGGTTTATGTGTGGATCTCCTTTTTGTTGATGTTGATGCTGAGAGGTGAAGCCATCTGGACTTCCTGGGCGGAGTGGGGACTTGGAGAACTTTTCTGTCTAGCTAAAAGTTTGTAAATGCACCAATCAGCACTCTCTAAAAACGCACCAATCAGCACTCTGTGTCTAGCTAAAGGTTTGTAAATGCACCAATCAGCACTCTGTAAAAACGCACCAATCAGCACTCTGTGTCTAGCTAAAGGTTTGTAAATGCACCAGTCAGTACTGTGTAAAAACACACCAATCAGCGCTCTGTGTCTAGCTAAAGGTTTGTAAATGCACCAATCAGCACTCTGTAAAAATGGACCAATCAGCACTCTGTAAAATGGACCAATCAGCAGGACATGGACAGGGCCAAATAAGGGGATAAAAGCTGGCCACCTGAGCCAGCAGTGGCAACCTTCTTGGGTCCCCTTCCACGCTGTGGGAGCTTTGTTCTTTCACTCTTCACAATAAATCTTTCTGTTGCTCACTCTTTGGGTCCTCGCTACCTTTATGAGCTGTAACACTCACCGCAAAGGTCTGCAGCTTCACTCCTGAAGCCAGCGAGACCACGAACCCACCAGGAGGAATGAACAACTCCAGACGTGCCGCTTTTATAAGCTGTAACAACGAGCTATAACACTCACTGCGAAGGTCTGTAGCTTCACTCCTGAAGCCAGCAAGACCACAAACCCACCAGGAGGAACGAACAACTCCGGACGCACCATCTTTATGAGCTGTAACACTCACCGCGAAGGTCTGCAGCTCCACTCCTGAAGCCAGCGAGGCCATGAACCCACTGGGAGGAATGAACAACTCCAGATGCGCCACCTTTAAGAGCTGTAACACTCACTGCAAAGGTCTGCGGTTTCACTCGTGAAGTCAGCAAGACCACGAATCCACCAGAAGGAAGAAACTCCAGACACATCTGAACATCTGAAGGAACAAACTCTGGACACATCATCTTTAAGAACTGTAACAGTCACTGCAAGCGTCCGCGGCTTCATTCTTGGAGTCAGCGAGACCAAGAACCCACCAGAAGGAACCAATTCCGGACACAATGCTATTCATTTCTGTTTATTACATTTCCTTCTTACAGTCAGGCCCCTCTGCTGCAGGTCTGCTGGAGTTTGCTGGAGATTCACTCCAGTCCCTGTTTGCCTGGGTATCACCAGTGGAGGCTGCAGAACAGCAAAGATTGCTGCCTGTTCCTTCCTCTGGAAGCTTCATCCCAAAGGGGCACCTGCCAGATGCCAGCTGGAGCTCTCCTGTGTGCGGTGTCTGTCAACCCCTACTGGGAGGTGTCTCCCAGTCAGGAGGCAGGGGGGTCAGGGAACCACTTGATGAGGCAGTCTGTCCCTTAGCAGAGCTCAATTGCTGTGCTTGGAGACCCATTGCTGTCTTCAGAGCTGCCAGGCAGGAACATGTAAGTCTACTGAAGCTGTGCCCACAGCCGCCCCTTCCCACAGGTGCTCTGTCCCAGGGAGATGGGAGTTTTATCTATAAACCCCTGACTGGGGCTGCTGCCTTTCTTTCAGAGATGCCCTGCCCAGAGAGGAGGAACCTAGAAGGGCGGTCTGGCTACGGTGGCTTTGTGGAGCTGTGGTGGGCTCCGCCAAGTTGAAACTTCCTGGCTGCTTTGTTTACACTGTGAGGGGAAAACCACCTACTCAAGCCTCAGTAATGGTGAATGCCCCTCTCTCCCCACCAAGCTCGAGTGTCCCAGGTCGACTTCAGATTGCTGTGCTGGCAACAAGAATTTCAAGCCAGTGGATCTTAGCTTGCTGTGCTCTGTGGGGGTAGGATCTGCTGAGCTAGACCACTTGGTTTTCTGGCTTCATCCCCCTTTCCAGGGGAGTAAACCGTTGTTTCTCACTGTCGTTCCAGGCGCCACTGGGGTATAAAAAAACTCCTGTAGCTAGCTCGGTTTCTGCCCAAATGGTCCGCCAGTTTTGTGCTTGAAACCCAGGGCCCTGGTGGCGTAGGCACCCGAGGGAATCTCCTTGTCTGCCCACAGCTGGTTGGATTGTGCCCCGTGCTCACTGAAGGTGGATCTTCCTCACTCAGTCCATTGACTGACGGGTCAGTCTCCCCTGGAAACACCCTTGCAGATACATTCAGAAGTAATGCTGCACCAGTTTTCTGCTATTAACCCAGTCAAGTTGACACCTAAAATTAACCATCACATCTTGATTAAGAAAGTGAATAGGCAAGCCACAAACTTGAGGGCTTTTTAGAAAATATAATACATACATTTGACATATGATTTCATTCAGAATATACAAAGAACTCTTATAAATCAATAATAGAAAATCCAACTTAAAATGAAAAGGTTTGAACAGATGCTTAACAAAAGATACAAAATGGCCGCTAAGCACACAAGCGGTATCTTAGTGTAGTTTTTTTAATCACGAACATTCAAATTAAAATCACAATGAGGTACTACTACAAAACTCGTGGAATGGCTAAAATTAAAAAGACTGACAACACTAACTTGTGGTTAGAATGTGAAGCAACTGAAACTCTCATATATTGCTGGTGGGAGTGTAAAATGATACAATTACTTTGGAAAATAGTTGAAACTTTTTTTTTTTTTTTCAGATGGAGTCTTGCTTTGTCACCCAGGCTGGAATGCAGTGGTGCGATCTCAGCTCACTGCAATCTCCACCTCCCGGGTTCTCACCATTCTTCTGCCTCAGCCTCTTGAGTAGCTGGGACTACAGGCACCCACCACCACGCCCAGCTAATTTTTTTGTGTTTTTAGTAGAGATGGGGTTTCACTGTATTAGCCAGGATGGTCTCAATCTCCTGACCTTGTGATCCGCCCGCCTCGGCCTGCCAAAGTGCTGGGATTACAGGCGTGAGCCACTGCGTCCAGCCTAGTTGGAATGTTTTTAAATAAAACTAAACATACACTTACCCTATTATGGCCCAGAAATTATGCTCCTAGGCATTGATCCAAGAGAAATTAAAACAAATCTGTATCAAGACTTGCCAAGAATGTTCACTGCAGCTTTGTTCATAGTAGCCCAAAACTGTATTTAATCCATATGTCCATCAAGAGGGGCATGGATAAATAATTTGTGGTGCATTCATACATAGGTCTGCTACACAAAAATAAAAAGAATGAACTGCTGATAAACAATACAAATTAATTTTTACACATGGTAGTGAAAAAAGACAAAAAAAGAGAATATTTACAGCTGATTCCTTGTATATGATGTTCCGGAACAGGCAAATCTATTTGGAAAGAAGTCAGAAAAACGTCACCTCTGAATGCTGGTTTGCGAGCTGGGATGAACTCAAAAGAGGCATTTAACGAATTTCTGAGGTTTTTGAAAAAACCGCATTTTGATAGGTACATGGATTACATAAATGTATATATTTGTCATATTTTCTAAACGTCAAAAGATTCATGCTAGAACAAACTGATGAATGTATGGATTATGCATAAAACTTTTTTTTGCCATGAATCTATTAGTAAACATCAGAGAATTCTGTAGAAGAGCAAACACATATAAATAAATAAGCACTTCTTATAGTAGTAGCTTGTAATATTGTTATATAAATATAGCTCAATTAAAAAATAGCTCGAGTTATAGTTTGTAAGTTTCATTCCAAGCTTCACATGTTTATATATTTACTTATAAATTTTTCATAAAATCTCTTACTCATCTTACATACACAATTTACATGTCACCAAATCAACAGAAATAAACCTACTAGTACTGAAATATAGCTCAGAATGTGCTCAGTTTTAACATGCTTTAAATTTTTGTTTATATTTTATAATGACTTTCCCCCCGTTTTAAACTATTTCTCTGCATGCATTTTTAAACTCTGATTCCCAAACTATGGAAAGGAGTGTCATCTGCAGATCTGACTGAAAATTATATACTAAATTCTTAGCAAGATTTATTATTTATGGGTGTTTTTCCAAATAATCACATTTTTAAAAACAAGTTCTTTTTAGTCGTTTTAATTTACCATAATAGAAAAACTCCTTTTCTAGACTAGAGGTTCTTGGTCCTGATTGTGCATTATAATTATCTGGGTGGCTTGAAAATGTGGTAGTCCCCCTTCATCTGGGGGAGATACTTTCTAAGACCCCCAGTGGGTGCTTGAAATCTCAGGCAGTACCAAACCCCCATAAAGCCTATGTTTTCTTCTATATATAAGTACCTGTGATAAAGTTTAATTTATAAATTAGGTACAATAAGGGATTCACAACAATAACTAATAACAAAGTAGAACAATGATAACACTATGCCAGCATTGCTACTCTTGCTTTTGTGCTTTTTAAGTAAAATATGGGTTACTTGAGCATAAGCCTCGCGATACTACCACAGTTGATCTGGTAACCGAGATGGCTACTAAGTGACTAAGGGGCAGGTGCTTGCTATTCACAACAGTGAACAATTTAAAACTCATGAATTGTTTATTTCTGGAAATTTCCAATTTATATTTTTGGACCCTGGTTGTCAATGGGTAACTGAAACTGTAGAAAACAAAACTGTGGCTAAGTGGGGACTATTATAAGGACTGAATTTTGTCAATACTGTTCATCAGCTGCCTTGCTTCGAGTCAGGCCTGGCCTGTCAAGTAGGTGACCATTCATCTGAAATAATTTTATAGGTACAAAAATTTCGTGTCTATTCATAATAATTTACTTTTCTTATAATAATACTTGAGTTTTTGTTTTCCTAGAAACAACATACACACTCTTCCATCAAAGAGGAAGCTTAAAGCCAGGTGTGGCGAGACCTGCGTATAGTCCCTTAGGAAACTGAGGCAGAAGTGTTGCTTGAGGCCAGGAGTTCAAAGCCAGCCTGGGCAACATAACAAGACTCCTATCTCTCTCTTAGAAAAGTAAGCTTAAAATGCAATTTTTCCAATTAAGTGCTTAAAGGGAAAAGGGAAGAATCACCCAGGTGGACTGTGGTGTAGTGGGGAATGGGCACCTGCAGGGCTCCTGAAAAGCTCAATACAGAATTTTTCCCTTCATAATTTTGCCATAAACTAGACTGTTCTGCAGAGAAGAAAACATTACTGAATTCAAATTGTTGTTACAGTAAAGAGAGAAGACAAAGTGCCTTCTGGGAGTTTATTATCTAGTAGAAATGAGAGACTCCTCAGAGTTTATGGAATATACAGAGAGAGTGTGGACTCTGTTACTGGCCATTAACTTTTCTTGAACACCTGCAAAACTTGTCTCCATAATACACAGAGCTTTCTATAGAAAGGCTGACTCTGCCTTCTTTAACTTGTACTCCAGAAAGTCATTTAAATTCTGAAAATGTAGAAGAATTTTAACAATAGAATTTTCTGGATAATATTTAACTAGAGAACTGAGAAAGACTTATTCTGTGTTTACTGCCTGATTAAGTACAAATCTTTCCATTCTACCAATCAAAGCGATGCTGGTTTCTGATTTGAAGAAGCCTCGAGAATATATAAAACATAAAATAATGCCTGAGTTTAGTTCAGGATTATAAATTGAATTATAGACCAAACATTTATTAACGTCAAACCAATGCCATCACTGCTGTCATTTTTATCAGTGTTCTCCAAAGAGATATGTGGTAAAAGTGTTCAAACTTTTATTTATATTTATGTTTTTCTCAAGAAGAAAGTATGCTTTACTAATAACAGATTGATAGTAGTGAATGTATAATATAGTTAATATGTAAATAAATATTTAAAATAAATGTTTATACATTGAGGCTGTTATGTTTTAAAAGTTATTACTGATGGGATGCATGATTAAAATTTTAGTGATTTAAATTATTTTGAAAAATAGTGACTTATATGTCAGGAGAACTAGGTTATGTACTGCTGCCTTTTTTGCAGATGACAGTTCTGACCTACAGGGAATGGAAGCAGTCTAAAAAGAATCATTTGTGATGCTCTCTCTTTCCTCACCTGGAACATGAATGCTTTGTAGTCATAGCCATTTGGGGTGGCCTCTGTCTCACCTGTGGTTTGAGGTTTCTGTTCACAGACAATTGACCTCTATTCACCGGAAGGAGTCTCAGAATGTCCCAGGTGAAAGGCACCTCAGAGATTTGTTCTACCTTCTTATTTTAAAGATGGATAAATATGGACCAAAGGCAGAAGTAATGAAAATATGTATTTAAAGTAATTCAGCTAAGAAAAGAAGAGAGTTGCTGAATACCACTATAATGGAGCTGTTTTTTATTTTTCTGCAATGCCTAGTGTGCTGACCAGAGGACAGTGACTATAAGCATATTGAAAGGGCATCTGCTCCCACGTAACCAGATGAAAGGAAATATTGCATATAATCATTGCTTAATATTTCTGACAATGGTAATTACCATCTGGCTGGTAGGACTGGAAGGAATCTATAAATATTTAGCTATTTATTAAAAGGAAAGGGAAAGTTAATGTATTCTTTGTCTCTAGTGGAAAATAGGAGCATTTTACTTGAGATTTTTTTTCACTTTTTTCTATGTTTTCTGTTATATTTGCTTATGAATATAATGAGGATTGTATCTGCAGGCTGTTTTTTCAATAAAGACACATTTGTTATTTCAGTATTTTTCTAGCTTCTACATTGACATACGAAGTGTAAGGTGTATTCCTCAGGAGGCAAAACTGACTCACGTTAAGTAGTTATTTGAGAAGAATATGCCCAATTACATTCTAATTTAGAAGGCATAGACAATATACACTATAAATCTTCCTGGAAATCAATTTGCCTTTCAAATCAATGCTTTCCCAGAGAAATATGGAGAAAATGCTATAATATTTCATTTCCCTGGCCTCTGACTCCTGAAGCCATTCAGCTGGGGCTTTTGACAGCAAGTATGTAAGCAATCTTTGTTGCTCCTTTCATTCAGGTTTAGCATTAACCTCTCTCAGGAAGCCTTTGTCTGATATCTTTATCATCCATCCTTTGCGATCAGGCTTTGAATCTGAAATTTCTGGGACTGCTGTGTTCTCGTTTTTTTTTTTTTTTTTTTCTAAAGCTGTACTTCTTCCAATCCTCATGTGTGCCAGATCCTGAAATTCTGATGAGTTTTCTGGTACCCTGTCTTGTTCTGTTAGTTGCTTTTCTAAGGACTGCAGTCTGACTCTGGAATGTCAGTCTTAGCTGGAAACTGCTACTGCATGTTCATAGAGTTACGGTCTGCTCATTGACCATTAAAGGATCTTATTCATCATAAAAGCTTCATACAATATGACTCACATTGTTAAGATACTTTTATTAAATGCCTGCATTGTTTTTCACTTCATGGGAGAATTTTTAATGTTAGTTCCCGAAAGAAGGATGGAAGCTTGATTCTTCTTGTTATAAAACCATGAGGTTTGGCTCTTGCATACAAGCTCACTTTAAGAGAAAGATAATTAATACTGTACAAATGGACATCAAGCATGAACATATTTTACTGTTAACACCAATTTTTAAGTCCTGGATACTTAAAGCAGATGCAGAAGGTTTTTAGCACAAAACATAAAACAACACAGTGCACTTTTAACCTCCAGAATTCGTGCAGTAGTTAGAGAAGAAGGCAGCTGGTTGTCCTGGCATCCGTGGTGCTGTGTTCTGTGTTTTGTAGCTTGGGAGAAGATAGGTCAATGAGTTTGTTAGCAACAGACTATCAAGCAAATGCAAGCCTCTATCAAAATAATAGCTTATTAATTTTGAACTTTTTCTTTTGAAATAATTTCATATTTACCGGAAAGTTGAAAAAGCAGTAGAGAAAACTCTAATTTTTTAAACTGATTTTTTACATTTCTTCATTATGCCCTATTAGCCCTTAATACTTCAATGTATATTTCTATAAACAAAGAAGTTCACTTTCATAACCATTGGACAACCATCAAATTCAGTAAATTTAATGCTGATGAAATATTTTTCTGAATATTTCAAATGCATTTAAGAAGCATACTGTGGGCTGGGCATGGTGGCTCACGCCTGTAATCCCAGCACTTTGGGAGTCTGAGGCAGGTGGATCAGGAGGTCAGGAGATTGAGACCATCCTGGCTAACACAGTGAAACCCCGTCTCTACTAAAAATACAAAAAAATTAGCCGAGCATGGCGGTGGGCGCCTGTAGTCCCAGCTACTCAGGAGGCTGAGGCAGGAGAATGGTGTGAACCTGGGAGGCAGAGCTTGCAGTGAGCTGAGATTGCGCCACTGCACTCCAGCCTGGGCGACAAAGTGAGACTCGGTCTCAAAAAAAAAAAAAAAAAAAAAAAAAGCAGCATTATGTGATATTTGATTTATATCCATAAGGCATACCTTGTTACTTCTTTCAAAGAAGGCTTGTTTGGTTTTTTTGGTCCATTTAATCTGTCCTGTACTGAGTGTTGAGCTAAAATCTTTTATTATTAGTATAGTATTATTTTTATTGCATTGACTGTAATTTTGGCTTTATATAAGTGATTACAGTTTTTTTGTATGCATAGATTAAATATATACACATGAATTATAAGTTAATTCACACATCTTCATTGTAAATTGTGGCATTAGCCATTATAAAACAACTTTAGTCTCAATTAATAATTTGTAGCCTATATTTCACATTGGGTGATATTAGATCACAACCATGCTTTTTTATTGTTTGCATTTTCCTGATATATCTTTGTCTATCCTTTTACATTTTGTCTTTTGAATCATTCTGTTTTAAATGTGTCCATATTGATGGCATAGAGTTGGGTTTTTAAGTTAATTGAAAAGCGTTTTAATAGGCAAAATCAACCCAGGCCTGAGGAGGCCTCAGGAAACTTACAATCGTGGCAGAAGGGGAAGCAAACACATCCTTCTTCTCTGGGGGCAGGAAGGAGAAGTGCTGAGCAAAAGGGGAAAAGCTGCTTATAAAACCATCAGATCTCGTGAGGACTCACTCTCGATATTATGAGAACAGCAGCATGGGGGTAACCATTCCCATGATTCAATTACCTCCAACCAGGTCCCTCCCACAACACATGGGGATTATGGGAACTACAATTCAAGATGAAATTTGGGTGGGAACACAGGCAAACTGTATCAACTGTTTTTGTTCTTTGGAAAAAATGCTCGTTTAGTGTTTAAGAAAGGTTGCATTTAAACTTTCTATAGTCCTCTTAATCCTTTTTTTTTTTTGCCTGATCTTTCACAGTCTGGTTTGTCAGTTTTAAATGATATACCTTGACTCCAACCTGTTACCTGTGCAATAATAATAAATCTTACTTTCCATTTCTTTTCTCCCTTTTTTAATCAGTCGCATTCTTCCCACTGTTTTCAAATATGTCTTTAAATTTTTCTTCCACCCACACCCAATACTATTCTTTTTTTTTGAGACAGAGTCTCACCATGTCACCCAGGCTGGAGTGCAGTGGCACGATCTTGGCTCACTGCAACCTCCACTTCCCAGGTTTACGCAATTCTCCTGCCTCAGCCTCCCAAGTAGCTGGGATTACAGGCACCCACCACCATGCCCCCTAATTTTTGTATTTTTTAGGAGAGACGAGATTTCCCCATATTAGCCAGGCTGGTCTTGAATTCCTGACCTCAGGTGATCCACTGGCCTTGGACTCCCAAAGTGCAGGGATTACAAGTGTGAGCCACTGTGCCCAGCCCATTTCTATTCTTAGTCTTAGTTCTACAATTAAATAAATAAAATATATTAAAATGCTAACCACTAGTCTTTTAGCCCCAATTTTTCCAATTATCACTAGATTGTGTATCATTCTGTAATAGATGCTCAGGAAAGGCACAACTTCTTTCAGTTTATGTGCATTAAAATTTGTTTAGCTTTAATATATGAAGAAGTCATTTAGCTAATAATCTCTTCTCTTGAGGTTTTGAAAATTTTACTCCACTGTTGCCTCTCTTTATATGGTGCTTTTGATAAGTCTGACGTCAGTACAATTTTCCCCCAATTTTTTACCTTTATGTAATTTTATATTTTTGCCTAGAGGCCCAGAAGTTTTTCTCACTGACTTTAAAATGTGGTAGTTTTATTAACCTAAATCTTAGAGTAAACCATTTTGTGTCACTTTTTTCCTCAGATACATAGTGGACCCTTTAAGTATGTAGCTCTAAGGTTTCTCCTATTTCTGAAGCCCCTCTTTCCCATTCTTTGGATTACAGATATTAGTTATCTCTCATTGTGTTGTTTCTGTTCTGAAGAAGTTCAAGTATATGCATGTTGGATCTTTGTCTTCCATTTCAAACATTTTTCTGCCCATTGTAGTTCTTTTCTCTATCTCATTTCATTTATCTCATTTATCACTTGGTAGTTTTCCTTTCATTCTTAAATGTATCTTTTTAAAGTTTCTTCAAATTATTTATTTTTGGGCATCTTGCAGTTTATCTTTCGTTTCTCAGTTTTGTTTTATTTTTCTTTAATCCTTTCTGAGTTTGAAAAAATCTGGTTGCATTTATTCCTTTCTTGGGTCCATCTCTGTTTTTTGTTTTTTAATATTTTAAATGCTTATTGAAAGATATTTAAATAATTTTAGATTGTTGTATTCCATTTTTTCTTTTTGGCTCATTGGGAAAAGTTTTTACCAGCTGATATGTTCTGAAATATATTTTATATTTCCTTCTTATGCTAGTTTTTTGTGTCATCGATAGGGTTTCTAATTAGGAGTGTCCTCTTCTTCCAGTCTAGTAAAGTGTAATTTCCTTCATGGATGATTTTTTTTTTTTTTTTTTTTGTGGTGGAGGGAGAAGTGAGAAGGAATGATGTTCTTTATTTCATTTCATTTTTGCAAGATCTTCACGTTTCCAATTTTACTTCCTTTTTTCTTAGACTTTACTGCTACATTTCTAAGGCATTTTCAACACTTTGTTTTTCTTTTTATTTCATTCTCTCCAGAAACAATCCTTCTAGGACTTGCTATCTCTTCTCCCATTCATTTTCAAGCCCCTTCCCTGTGGCTGGTTCTTTGAATAAATGCATACAAGACCAGTGTCTAGTATTTTATTCCATAATGTTGGGCCTTTCCTTCTTACAGTATTTATTTTTCCTACTTCATCTAAGTTTGTTGCTTTCCTCTTCTCTTTTTCAAGGATTTCTTAATACTCCCCTCCCTACTTTTATTACCCATAGACTTACAGAGGCAGATAGAGATCCAATGATACCTCTGTTGGGTTTAAGTTTTATTTCTTTAGTGACAGGTAAATTGAATGTTATGGTAATCTCTTTTAGTATTGCTGAAGGCATGGGTCATATGTGATTTTATTTTTTTTAGATGAAGTCTCACTCTTGCCCCCCAGGCTGGAGTGCAGTGGCGCGATCTTGGCTCATTGCAACCTCCACCTCCCGGGTTCAAGCGATTCTCCTGCCTCAGCCTCCCGAGTAGCTGGGATTACAGGTGACTGCCACCACGCCTGGCTAGTTTTTATATTTTTAGTAGAGACAGGGTTTCACCATGTTGACCAGGCTGGCCTACAAACTCCTGACCTCAGGTGATCCGCCTGCCTTGGCCTCCCTTTTTATTCACACCTTACTGATAATTTTCTGGGGGGCAAGGATGAATGAACAGATTATGATCCTCAATAGCCTTGCTACTTTAAGAGACTAGTGGGTATTTTAATTGATGCTTTATTACTTTGGGCCAGATACTGAAATCCCGTCTCAGGGGAAGCCACTTATTTTCATATATTTTAATTGAATTTTCTAACAGTTATTCAAATTCTTTAAACATCTATAATGTCCTCAGTTTTATGCTGGCTTCTCATTTATAAAGTATTTTAAAAGAATCTTAACTTGTAGGGTTGTGTGAGGACTAAATGAATTAATCCTCATTAACTCATTAATTAATAAGCAATTGCCTCATTTATAACCAAATCCATTACATTTAATTTCTGGCAAAACACAATTTAAAACATCATATAAAAATAAACTACTAATAATTAATTCAGATGTACAAAAAAGCCTTCCTCAAATTAATAGTTTATGAAATTTTTTTTCCAAAGGCAAATCAATTTCTGGCATGGGCCAGGACACAGATTCTACAAATAAGAATGGTGTTATTAGTAAATAAAAAGTTTCTTCATATAGTTGACAAAATTTTGTCCATTCAGCTGCTACCCTTAATCAGTTTTGGCAGTTGGGTCACCTCTATTCATGCTTGTCACATTATTTTGGTCTTGTCTTAGGCTAGGTTCTTGTTTCCTTCCCTCTGTGTTTGTCTCTCATCATTGTGCTGATCCAGCACAACTTGTACCCAAGTTCTGAGACAGAATAAAAGAAATCAGGAGATTAATTAAAGATATAGTACAATATTGTAATACTGCAATGAACTTCTTAATAAAAAAATGAGCAAAAACAAACCACAGAGTTCATAAAGTCTAGAAGTGTCTGTTCCATCAAATGTGCAGACATCAAAACAGAACAAAGAGAAACATAAAAAAAATCAAAGAATCATGACATCACTAAATGAAAATGAATACAATAGTTTTCCAGTAACTGGCCTCAAAGAAGTGGAGATTTATTACTTATTTGACAAAGAATTCAAAATCTTTTTTTTAAGAAAGCTCAGCAAAAAAGAGAACATAGACAACTCAAATAATTCAGAAAACAATGCATGAACAAAATGAGCAGTTCAATAAAGCAACATATATCATTAAAAAAGACATTCTGAAGCTGAATATTATAAAAAATGAAACAAAGAATGCAATAGAGAGTATCAACAATAGACTTGATCAAGCCGAAAAAGAATTTGTGAGCTAGAAGACAAGTCTTTGAAGACAGAGAAAAAAAGGAAAGGAAAAAAAAGATAAAAATAAATGAAAATGTCTGTGGGAATTATGAGACTCCATCAAGATAGCTAACTTTTTCATTATAAGAGTCCAAGGAGAAGAGAGAGAGAGAAAGGGGCAGAAAGCTTACTTAAAGAAATAATGGCTTAAAACTTCCCAAATCTAGGGTGAGATATGGACTTGCAGGAGCTTGAACTTTAATGATCTCCACTTAGGTTTAATTCAAAGAGGACTTTACTAAGATATATTATAATCAAACTGTCAAAAATTAATGACAGAGAGAATGTTGAAAATACCAAGAGAAAAGAAAGTTCTTCACATAGAAGAGTAATAAGGCTCCCAGTGGATTTCTTAGCAGAAACTTTGCAGACCAGGAGACACTGAGATGATACATTCAAAGTGCTGAAAGAAAAGAAGAAAAACTGCCAACCGAGAATACTTAACCTTGTAAAGTTGTCTTTCAGGAATGAAGGAGAGATAGAATTTCCCAGAAAAACAAAAATTCATGAAGTTAATCACCACCAGACCTGTCATAAGGAATGCTAAATGGAGTTCTTCAATTTGGAAGAAAGCATAGTAACAAAAAAACTTATGACAGTATAAAACTCACTGGTGAAAGTATTTGGTTAAATTCAGAATACTCTAACACTATATAGTTGGTGTGTAAATTACTTACAATTCTAGTATAATGATTAAAAGACAAAACTATTAAAAATAAGTATAGCTACAATAATTTGTTAAGGAATACACAATATGAGTAGATATAAATTGAGACATCAAGAACATAAAAAGAAAAGTAATGTTGATTTTTTTAAGTGCAATCAAAGTTAAGTTGTTACCAGCTTAAGAGAGCCTATTATAACTACAAGACACTTTGTGTAAGCTTTATGGTAACAAAAAAGCAACAATCTATAGTATATACACCAAAGATAAAGTAATCACAGAATACCACCACAAAAAAATCATCAAATTGCAAAAGATAATGGCAAGAGAGGAGGAAAGAAAGAAACTAGGTAACAGCCAGAAAACAATTAAAAATGTCAAGAATAAGTCCCAACTTATTAATAATTACTTTAAATATAAATGGATTAAATTCTCCAGTCAAAACCAAGAGTGATTTAACAGACGAAAAAAAGACCCAACTATATGCTGCCTACAAGAGGTTCACTTCAGCTTTAAAGATACACATAAACGGAAAGTAAAAGGATAGAAAAAGATGTTCCATACAAATGGAAACCAAAGAAAGAGGAGGTAGTTATACTATCAGACAAAATAGACTGTAAGTCAAAAACTGTAAAATGAGACAAAGTCATTATATAATGATAAAAGGGCCAATTTATTATGTAAATATAATCATTATACATAGGTATGCACCCAATACCACACTACCAAAATATATAAAGCAATTATTAACAGATCTGAAGGGAGAGATAGATTCTGATACAATAACAGTAAGGGAATTTCAATATTCCGCTTTCAACAAAGGATAGCTCCTCCAGACACAAAATCAATAAGGAAATATTGGACATAAACTATCCTTTATGCCAAATGGACCTAACAGATATATACAGTACATTCTATCCAATAGCAGCAGAATGGACATTATTTTTATTTTTAATTTTTGTCGATACATAGTAGATACACATATTAATGGGTTATATGAGATATTTTGGTACAGGCACATGATGTGTAATAATCACATTAGGGTAAATGAGGTATCCATCACCTCAATAATTTATCCTTTGTTTTACAAACAATTCAAGTATTATTTTAGTTATTTCAAAATGTACAATTAAATTATTATTGACTGTAGTCACTCTGTTGAGCTAGCACATACTAGTTCTTATTCATTCTTTCTAATGATTTTTTTTCTACCCATTAACCTTTCCCATTCTCCCCTCTCCTTCCACTACCCTTTCCACCCTCTGGTAACCATCCTTCTACTCTCATTCTCCATGAGTTCAATTATTTTAATTTTTAACTCCCATAAATAAGTGAGAGAATATGTGAAGTTTGTCATTCTGTGCCTGGCTTATTTCACTTTACATAATGATCTCCAGTTCTATTCATGTTGTTGCAAATGACAGAATCTCATTCTTCTTTATGGCTGAATAGTACTCCATTTTGTATATGCACCACATTTTCTTTATCCATTCACCTGTTGATGGACACTTTGTTTGCTTCTAAATCTTGGCTATTGTGAATAGTGCTGTAATAAACATGGGAGTGCAGATATCTCTTCTATATACAAATATCCTTTTTTGGGGGAATATATCTAGGAATGGAATTGTAGATCATACGGTAGCTCTATTTTTAGTTTTTGAGGAACCTCCAAACTGTTCTCCATAGTGGTTGTACTAATTTATACTCCCAGCAACAGTGTACAAGAGTTCCCTTTTCTCCATGTCCTCACCAGCATTTGTTATTGCCTGACTTTTAGATAACAGCCATTCTAACTGTGGTGAGATAGTATTTCATTGTATGTTTGATTTGCATTTCTCTGATGATCAATGATGTTGAACATCTTTTCATATATATGTTTGCCATTTGTATGCCTTCTTTTGAAAAATGTCTATTCAGATCTTTTGTCCATTTTTTAGTTGGATTCAGAATAAAAATTTTTCTAAAGCTCACATGGAATATTCTCCAGGGTAGACAAGTTTTGTCACAAAACATGTTGTAACAAATTTAAGAAGATTGAAATAATATCAAGTATCTTTTCTAACCACAATGGTATGAAACTAGAAATCAATAATAGGAGGAATTTCAGAAAATTTCTAAATATTTGGAAATTAAACAACACACATCTGAATAACCAATGCCTCAAATAAGAAATAAAAAGGGAAATTAAAAGCATTATGAGACAAATGAAAGTGGCAACACAACATATCGAAACTTATAGGATGACCAAAAGCAGTTCTGCAAGAGAAGTTTATAGTGATAAATGCCAAAATGAAGAAAAAAGAAAATATCAATAAACCTAACTCTACATCTCAAAAACCTAGAAAAGTAAGGACAAACTAAATCCTAAGTTAGTAGGAGGAAGAAAACAACAAAAACCAGAACAAAAATACATGAAATAGAGACTGGAAAAACAATAGAGAAGATCAATAAAACTAAGGGTTTGTTTTTTGAAAAACTAAACAAGATTGTCAAATCTTCAGTTAGACTAAGAAAAGAGAAAGCATACTCAAATAAATAAAATCCAAAATGAAAGGTGAGACTTTCCAACTGAAACCACAGAAATAGAAAGGGTCACAAGAGACTACTATGAATGGTTATACACCAATACATTTGTTAACCTAAAAGAAATGGATAAATCTCTGGAAACATACAACCTCCAAGACTGAAATGAGGAAGAAATAAAACCTGAACAGACCAATAATGAATAAGGAGATTGAATCAGTAATAAAAAGTCTCCCTTTAAAAAGAAAAAAAGATAAGCCCAGGACATGATAGACTGACTGCTGAATTCTACCAAACATTGAAAGAAGAACTATTACCATCTTCAAAGGAGGAAATATTTTCAGATTCGTTTTATAAGGCCAAGACTACCGTGGTAGGAAAGCCAGAGAAGCACAACTTTTAGAAAAGAAAATTACAGGCCAATATCGCTGATAAACTTGGATGCAAAAATTTTCAATGAAATATTAGCAAACTAAATTCAAAGCATATTAAAAGGATCATTAAATACTATGTGCAGCGTGACGGTATTTCAAAGAGTAAACGACTGAAGTGGTAAAAGGAAGCATTTCTGTCCTCAACAAATTTTCTCCTTGGACCTGAAGTGACAGGACAGTTTACTATTAAGGCATCTGGAAAGGAGTTTCAGGCAATGGACAGCAGCTAATGAGTAATGATCTATGGCAGAGGTGAAAGTGCTGCAGAGGGATGTGGGATAACATTTTTGGTTTCATAATATGTGTTAGAAGAAGCTGAAACTAAAAGATCTGCTGATGGAGGTTGAAGAAGATGCTTGGATTGGGTAAAGATATCCAGTAACATATATATATATATTTTGAGACGGAGTCTCGCTCTGTCGTCTAGGCTGGAGTGCAGTGGCGCGATCTCGGCTCACTGCAAGCTCCGCCTCCCGGGTTGACGCCATTCTCCTGCCTCAGCCTCCCGGTAGCTGGGACTACAGGCGCCTGCCACCATGCCCGGCTAATTTTTTGTATTTTTAGTAGACACGGGGTTTCACCGTGTTAGCCAGGATGGTCTCCATCTCCTGACCTCGTGATCCGCCCGCCTTGGCCTCCCAAAGTGTTGAGATTACAGGCGTGAGCCATCGCGCCCGCCGATATCCTGTAACATATTTAATGAATTCCCTATCAATAGACAGTTAATGGACTTTTTGTTTTTACGATGTTGTAATAAATTTCCTTATACCTACATGTACATACACACACACATGCACACACACATTGTATTATTTCCTTAGGAAAATTTTCAAGGAACAAAGTAATTAGGCCAGATGCATCTTATATTTATACCTACTGCAAATCATTTCAAGAAAGAAATAACAACTTACATTCGAGTGTATAAGAATATCCAATTTGTTTTTAATTTACCCTCATCAGTCCTGGGTATCATCTTTCCTTCAATCTTTTTATTTCCACAGAAAAACCACTACACTATTTTAAATATGTATTTAAAAATTATTTGTGATATAATTCATAAGTTCACATTTAATTATTTACATATTCACATTTAATTGCCATTTATATTTCTTCTGAGTTACTTGTTCAAATCTATTGTCTCACTATTGTGTTGAGATATTTTCATTACTTTATATAGTGATCTGTAAGGGTTTTTACAATATTAAGAATCTTATCAGGTCTGTAATTTATGATACATTTTTTTCCAGTTTAAAAAAAACCTAACTTTATGATTTTTGTTATAGAGATTTCAGATTTTTATGGAGTCAAGTCTTTATGCACTGTGGGTTTGTATAATGCTTAGAAAGGTTTCCTCACTTAAATATTATAAGGATAGTTTTCTATGTTTCCTTCCAGTATTTCGTTTTATATTTTTGTTCAAATTTTAACCTGCATATGAAAAATCATGTAATGGATAATAATGTGTATGTTTATTTTACAAAAAGATAATGACGGGTTGTTAAATATATTTTTCTTTCTAATTACATTATTTACGATAAGATTAAACAATTTCTCTTGAATTTAAAATGCCATTTGTTTTATCTCAAAATTGTGAGACATAATTATATTAAATTTTGTGTATTTATTCTAGAATCTCATAAAAATTTCAGCCAGAGCAAAAAGTTAATAAACTACACAGTAAATATAAAAATATGTAAATGATGTATCAATATAGCAAAAGTTCTGCTTGGATTTTCAAAGAAAAATCAGTCTTGCTTCTATAAGACTATCTACTAATAAGTGAATTTGATTCATCTTTTTAAATTTTTTTATTTTAAGTTGAGGAGTACATATGCAGATTTATTATATAGGTAAACTTGTGTCATGAGGTTTTATTGTATTGATTATGTCATCACCCTGGTATTAAACCTAGTATCTCTTAGTTGTTTTCCCTAATTGTCTCCCTCCTCTCAACCTTTACCCTCTGAAAGGCCCCAATGTGTGTTACCCTCTATGTATTCATGTGCTGTCATCATTTAGCTCTCACTTATAAGTGAGATCATGCAGTATTTAGTTTTCTGTTCCTGCATTAGTTTGCTAAGGACAATGGCCTCCAGTTCCTTTTCTTTAGCCAGTCTCTTGTTGATGGGCATTTAGGTATATTCTATGTCTTTGTTACTGTGAGTAGTGCTGCAATGAACATACACATACATGTGTCTTTATATTATAACAATTTATATCCCTTTGGATGTATACCCAGTAATGGGATTACTGGGTCGAAGGTATTAATATTTCTGTTTCTAGGTCTTTGAGAAATTGCCACACTGTCTTCCACAATGGTTGAACTAATTTATACTCCCACCAACAATGTATAAGTATTGCTTTTTCTCCACATGCTTGCCAGCGTCTGTTATTTTTTGACTTTTTAATAGCCATTCTGACTGGTGTGAGATGGCATCTCTTTGCGGTTTTGATTTGCATTTCTCTGATGATCATTGTTGTCTACCTGTATGTCTTCTTTTGAAAAGTGTTTTTTCATGTCCTTTGCCCACTTTTTAATGTTTTTTTTTTCTTTTAAATTTGTTTAAGTTCCTTATAGATGTTGGATATTAGACCTTCGTTGGATGCATAGTTTGCAAATACTTTCTCTCATTCTGTAGGTTGTCTGTTTAATCAATTGATAGTTTCCTTTGCTGTGCAGAAGCTCTTTTGTTTACTTAGATCCTATTTGTCAATTTTTGCTTTTGTTGCTATTGCTTTTGGTGTCTTCATCATGAAATCTTTGCCAGTTCCTATGTCCAGGATGGTATTGCCTAGATTGTCTTCCAGGGTCTTTATAGCTTTGGGTTTTGCATTTAAGTCTTTAATTCATCTTGAGTTAATTTTGATATATGGTGTAAAGAAGGGGTTCAGTTTTAATCTTCTGCATATAGCTAGCCAGTTATCCCAGCACCATTTATTGAATAGGGACTCCTTTCCCCATTGCTTGTTTTTGTCAGCTTTGCTGAAGATCAGATGGTGGTGAGTGGCCTTATTTCTGGGTTTTCTATTCTGTTCCATTGGTCTATGTGTCTGTTTTTGTACCAGTACCATGCTGTTTTGGTTACTCTAGCTCTGTAGTATAGTTTGAAGTCAAGTAATATGATGCCTCCATCTTTGTTCTTTTTGCTTAGGATTGCCTTGGCTATATGGGCTGTTTTTTTGGTTCCATATGAATTTTAAAATACCATTTTCTAGTTCTGTGAAGAATGTCAATGGTAGTTTCATAGGAATAGCATTGAATCTATAAATTGCTTTGGGCAGTATGGCTATTTTAATGATACTGATTCTTCCTATTCATGAGCATGGAATGTTTTTCCATTTGTGTCATTTCTTTGAGCAGTGCTTTGTATTTCTCCTTGTAGAGTTCTTTTACCTCCATGGTTAGCTGTATTCCTATGTACTTTATTCTTTTTGTGGCAATTGTAAATGAGAGTTTGTTCATGATTTGGCTCTCTGATTGCCTATCATTGGTGTATAGGAATGCTAGTGATTTTCGTACATTGATTTTGTATCCCGAGATGTTGCTGAAGTTGTTTATCAGCTTAAGGTGCTTTTGGGTTGATACTATGGGGTTTCTAGATGTAGAAACGTGCCATCTCCAAACTGGGGTAGTTTGACTACCTCTCTTCCTATTTGGAGGTGTTTTAAATCTTTCTCCTTGCCTTATTGCTCTGGCCAGGTCTTCCAATACTATGCTGAATAGAAGTAGTGAGAGAGGGAATCCTTGTCTTGTGCTTGTTTTCAAGGGGAATGCTTCCAGCTTTTTCCCATTTAGTATGATGCTGGCTGTGGGTTTGTCATAGATGGCTCTTATTATTTTTGAGGTACGTTCTTTCAGTACTTAGTTTATTGAGAGTTCTTAACATAGAGCAATGTTGAATTTTATCAAAAGCCTTTTCTTATCTATTGAGATAATCATGTGGTTTTTGTCTTTAGTTTGGTTTATGTGATGAATCATATTTATTGATTTGTGTATGTTGGACCAACCTTGCATCCCAGGAATAAGGCCTACTTGATAATGGTGAATAAGTTTTTTGATGTGCTGCTGGATGGAGTTTGCCAGTATTTTGTTGAGGATTTTTGCATCTATGTTCTTCAAGGAATCTCATTAGTTTCAAAGAACTTCTTGATTTGTGCCTGAAGTTTTCATTTTTCTTTTGTTGTATCTCTGCCAGTTTTTGGTGTCAGAATGAAGCTGGTCTCATAGAATGAGTTAGGAAGGAGTCCCTCTCCCTAATTTTTTTTGGAATAGTTTCAGCAGAAATGGTACCAGTTCTTCTTTGTGCATCTGGTAGAATTCAGCTTTGCATCTATCCGGTCCTGGTCTTTTTTGGTTGGTAAGCTATTTATTACTGCCTCAATTTCAGAGCTCATTATAGATCTATTCACAGATTCAATTTCTTCTTGATTCAGTTTTGGGAAGTTGTATGTTTCCAGGAATTTATCCATTTCTCCTAGATTTTCCAGTTTACTTGCCTAGAGTTCTTCATAGTATTCTCTGATGGTTGTTTGTATTTCTGTGGGGTTAATGGTAATATCCCCCTTGTCAATTCTGATTGTGTTTATTTGAATCTTCTCTCAATTTTTTTTCTTTATTAGTATTAGTCTAGCTAGAGGTCCGTCTTTTTTTATCTTTTTTTTTTTCTTTAAAAAAACCAGCTTCTGGATTCACTGATCTCTTGAATAGTTTTTCATGTCTCAATTTCATTCAATTCAGCTCTGATTTTGGTTATTTCTTGTCTTCTGCTAGCTTCAAGATTTGTTTGCTCGTGGGTCTCTAGTCATTTCAGTTGTGATTTTAGGTTGTTTACCTCAGATTTTTCTAACTTATTGATGTAGGTATTTAGTGCTATAAATTTCTGTCTTAACATACTTTAGCAGTGTTCCAGAGATTCTGGTATATTGTATCTTTGTTCTCATTAGTTTCAAAGAACTTCTTGATTTCTACCTTAATTTCATTATTTACTCAAAAGTAATTCAGGAGCAGGTTATTCAATTTCCATATAATTGGTTTTAAGTAAATTTCTTAGTCTTAATTTCTAATTTGATTGTGCTGTTGTCCAATAGATTGCTATTATTTTAGTTCTTTTGCATTTGCTGACGAGTGTTTTACTTTTGATTATGTGATCAATTTTAGAGTATGTGCCATGTGGAAATGAGAAGAATGTATATTCTGTTGTTTTTGGTTGGAGAGTTATGTAGATATCTATCAGATCCATTTGATCCAGGGATGAGTTCAGTTCCTTAATATCTTTGTTAATTTTTTGTCTTGATGATCTCTCTAATATTGTCAGTAAGGTGTTAAAGTCTCCCACTATTATTGTGTGGAACCTCTTTGAAAGTCTCTAAGAACTTGCTTTATAAATCTCAGTAAGCCTGTCTGTATTGGGTACATGTATATTTTAGGATAGTTAGATATTCTTTTGGAGTTGAACCCTTTACCTTTATGTAATGCCCTTCTTTGCATTTTTTAAATCTTTGTTTGTTTAAACTCCGTTTCACCTGAAACTAGGATTGCAACCCATGCTTTTATTTTGTTTTACATTTGCTTGGTAGATTTTTCTCCATGCCTTTATTTTGAGCCTATGTGTGTCATCGCATGTGAGATGGACCTCTTGAAGACCACATACCAATGGGTCTTGGTTCTTTATCCAGCTTGCCACTCTGTGTCTTTTAATTGGGGCATTTAGCCCATTTACATTCAAGGTTAGTATTGATATGTGTGGATTTGATTCTGTCATCATGATGTTAACTGGTTATTTTGCAGACTTGTTTATGTGGCTTCGTTATATTGTCACTGGTCTGTGTACTTCAGCGTGTTTTTGTAGTGCCTGGTAATGGTCTTTCCTTTCCATATTTAGGGCTTCTTTCAGGAGCTCTTGTAAGGCAGGTCTGGTGGTAACAAATTGCCTCAATATTTGCTTGTCTGATAAGGATTTTATTTCCCCTTTGCTTATGAAGCTTAGTTTGGCCAGTCTGAAATTCTGGGTTGGAATTTCTTTTCTTTAAATATGTTGAGTATTGGTCCGCAATCTCTTCTGGCTTGTAGAATTTCAGCTGATGGGTCCACTGTTAGTCAGATTAGCTTCCCTTTTTAGGTGACTTGACATTTCTCTAGCTGCCTTTCATATTTTTTCTTTCATTTCAACATTGGAAAATCTTATGACTATGTGCCTTGGGGATGATCTTCTTGTAAAATTTCTTACTGGGGGGTCTCTGCATTTCCTGAATTTCAATGTTGGCCTCTGTAGCTAGGCTGGGGAAGTTCTCATGGATGATATCCTGAAATATGTTTTCCAAGTTGGTTCCATTCTCCCCATCTCTTTCAGGGACACCAATGAGTCATAGATCTGATCTCTTTACATAGTCCCATATTTCTTGAAGGTTTCATTCGTTCCTTTTCATCATTTTTTCTCTATTCTTGTCTGACTGTCTTATTTCAGAAAGCCAGTCTTAAAGCTCTGTGATTCTTTCCTCCACCTGGTCTATTCTGCTATTAATACTTGTGATTGCATTATGAAATTCTTGTAGTGTGTTTTCAACTCTATTAGGTCAGTTACATTCTTTTACGTACCGGTTATTTTGTCTGTCAGCTCCTGAATTGTTTTATCATGAATTTTAGCTTCCTTGCATTGGGTTTCAATGTACTCCTGTAGCTCAATTATCTTCATTCCTATCCAAATTCTGAATTTTATTTCTGTCATTTCAGCCATCTCAGCCCAGTTGAGAATCCTTGCTGGAGAGGTGATGTGGTTGTTTGGAGGAAAGAAGGCATTCTGGCTTTTTGAGTTTTTAAGATTCTTTCACTGATTCTCATCTTTGTGGGCTTAACTACCTTCAATCTTTGAGATTTCTGACCTTTTTTTTTTAATCATATTTGATGACCTTGAGGGTTCGATTGTGGCATAAGGTGAATTCAGCCATCTGGCTTTGTTTCTGTAAATGTTAGGGGGCCAGCACTCAACTCCTGGACTGTGTGCTCTAACTCTGGGGACTTGTATTGGGCCCCGACTTTGTTGTCTGCCTCCTCCAGGTTAGAAATCCACTGTGCTGGGGTGGTAAGTGAGGCGTGGTAGCTGTGTTAGCCAGTGCCCAGGTGTCTGTTTTCCTGTAGGTGTTCACTACAGTGCCTGCTTATCTGTAGGCATTCACCATAGTGGTGGAGGCTACACAGCTGAGGGGCAGGTGGAGCAGGAGGCCCCTGCTGGCTACTGTGTGCATGGTCATGCTGGAGGTGGTATTGGCTCAGGGGTAGGGTGCTGGCAGGTGCTAGTCTGGTTACCTTCTCTGTTTCCCACAAGTAGGAGTGATCCCTCAGAATGGGCGAGGATCAGCTGTTCTCTGCTCAGTGTTAGCACAAAGGCCGGATGCCGATGGGGTCAGGGCTGGCTAGCTCTGTGCCCACAAAGAGCTGGCATTGATGGGGGGAGTGGGGGCATACTGAACTCCCATGTGCTGGTGGGGCAAGGAAAGCAAAACCTGTTGCAGACACAGGTTGGAGTTGCTGGGAGTTTCTGTGGGCCTGGGGAAGCTGCAGTAAGGGGAGGGAGTATGTGGGCTGGTGCATGGCCATAGGGGTCACTTTGCTGGAACTCTCTGCTAGTCAGGTATGGTCTGCCAGTGCAGAAGCTAGGGTATAGGCCTCCAGGGCACGTGAGACTTCCCTGCAAGAAGGTGTTGCCGGCTGGATTCCCTGGAGAGGCCAGCAGACCAAGGGGTGCTCAGACTGCCCCGCAGAGTTCAGGTCCGACAGTTCCCCTAGGGTTAACGTCTCCTATGGGAGCCAGTCAAGCCTAGGGGCATGGCCATCCCTGGCTATGCTCTGCTGTGGATGCTCCCACACCAAGTCCTCTGGGCTCCACATCAGCTGGCTTGCTGCTTCTACCACTTCTCTCAGCAGATATCCCGGACAACTCGAGTGTCTGTGGTGGTTGAGGGGTCTCCTCCTGCTGGAGTTCCAAAGACCATGGTGAGAACAGGTTGCTTCTTGCCAATTCAACTCATTCATTCCCCTGGAGCTGTTGGGGGCCAGGAAGGAGTCTGATGTGCCATAGACCCAGGCAGGGTTTCCAGCTTTCTCCCCTTCATCCCAACTTCTGTGTCTTCCGTCTGTCCACTCTTGGTACCTTCTCTCTGAACATCTGTTAGAAGCATGCCAGTCATCTTGGTCCCTCAACGGGAGCTGTTCTATGCGGCTGTGTCTATTCAGTCATGTTACTCTCCCCTGACTCATCTTAATCTAAGTGAAGCATCTTAGGAAAAAACAGATTTTTCCCTATTTTTAAAATATTACCATTTGAAGCTGTTTGAATGCATTTAAAAAGATGTTGAAGTGTAATGCCTATTTCTATACATCAAGATAATATATAAAACAAGGAATTGATGTTTTTATGTAGACATATTTCTCTCTTTGAATAAGGTTTTCAATAAAATAAATACAATTTCATTTAAAAATCCAGTTTTTAAGACTTTCTCAGAGCTTAGAATAAAACATTGTGTTACCTTTAAAACTTTAATACAAGCAGGCATAGGTTTTCACAATGCAATTATAGATGTGTTAATCATTTATTTGATGGATCATTTAAAAGATATTTTTGTGGAAATACAAATGTAAAAAAAGGTTCTTAATACTAACCAATTCCAGTGCCTTCCTCATATTTCTATTGTTGACTTCATCAAGTAGTCTTTGTGGTAGTCACGGAAGTGTGCCAGTCGGGTATTCCTTCATGAGAAAACCTGCACTAGGAGTGCACTTACTTGACAACCTCTAGGTGTGAGTCATTTCAGGATCTGTCTCAGCTTTAGATACCTGCCCTGCCACGTTCTCCTTGGCAACTCCCAGTTGATGACTGAGCACAACGGAGGTATAAAGTTCACCATATCTGTCCATTGAACTCAACCAATAGTCTTCATGCTGAGCTCCACATTGGTCTGGCTGAAACTTTCCCAGAGCTGATGTCTTTCCTGCCCAATCCTCCTCCACTTCCCACCTCTTTCATAAGTGTCAGACCAGCATTGTCAGCCAAAGGTTGCACCTGCCAACGACAGCTCTCTTAATATAAATGATAAAGATAAATGCTTTCACAACCATTTCCCCTGAGATGTGCACACACACACACACACACACATACACAAACCTTTACAATGACATATACCATAATTCTAACTCTCTCTTGGTCTGGTTCCAAAAGGATCTTATTGATGCATGTATTAAGCATTTTCTATAGCAAGAAGCAGCACTAGATTTAGTAGGATACAGTTTCTTATTGGAGCTCAGAACATGATACCCCATAGTATGGTGCTTTGACATACTGAGTACTTTGAATTAAAATAGATTGGAAGGCCTCAGAAACAAGTTCTCTCTGTCCTTCTCCTGCCCTCTGTCTCTCACCCCTCTTTTTCCCCTGAAACAACTTGTAGACAGAATTTATCTTCCACAAGGTGGGTCATAGAAACTAGAGCTTCCCTCCCCCACAGAAACCACAATATCTAGAAATATTACCCCTAACCTTCCTTACCTGTCTGTGTAGGAGCTGGCCATAAAGAAATTTTCTGATCTACTTTGCCTGATAGTGGGTCATAAGATCCTTGTTCCAGGAAGGTCCTGCCCCGTACCTGGGAGGTAGGAGTGTTGCACAAAGAAGCCAAGATGAATCTGGACAGATAGGCCTTGCTGGGTGCCTCCCCACCACCCAGTCTGTTACCATCAGTTCATACTCTTTTTGTCCAATCGCATTTCTGTACAGCTTTTCATTCTTCATCAAATCTAAGCATAAAAAAGAACAGTTTTCCCTGGGTTTTGGGGTCTTCATTTCTTAAGTCTCCTATGTTATGTAAAACTTTGATTAAATAAATTTGTTATGGTTTTCTCTCATTAACCTGTCTTTTGTTATAGGAGTGTTGATTGTGATGCTTATGATGGACAAGGAAAGGTATCATGTCCTGCCCCTACATCCTAATACCCCCAAATTTATAATTTTTCAGAGAAAATAAGATAAATATTAAAATAAGCATTATATAAGTGAAGAACTATGAGGTATAAATAATGTACAATAATATATAAATATATAGTAATAATACAATAGTGATTAAAATTTTAATATTTTATCATAGATTTTGATTTTTTATAATATTACCTATCTTTACTGAGTTTTTTGGCATCCTCTTAAATTTTGTACCCAAGGCAGTGTCTCAGTCCTCGCTCCCCTTACCCCTGTCCCAGCCCTGTAAAGAACTAAAGAAATATTACCCATAATTATTTGGAGTAAAGTAAAACAACCATAGCTCCTAAAATCAGAAAATAGTCCAACATGCTTTGCCTTATAAGGGCATTTAGAGTCTGTATTTTCTCAAACAACATTCAAACCCCTCTTGGTGGCCCATGCAATCCTACATAATCTAAGCTTATCCTTACCATCTCATCTCATCTCTCCCTACCCTGGCTCATGATGCTCAAGTATCTCTCACCTTCCTTCAGTTTCTTTAAATGCACAAGCCTTTTTTTCTCTGACTCAAGGTGTTTATATGTACTCTTCGTCCCCTCCTTCCCTCCTCCTCATCTTTCAGGTTTCAAATTAAATGGTCTCTCTTTAAGGAGAACTTGCTTCTTACTGCATTGTGTCTGGTACAAAACAGAACTCAACAAGTATTAAATTAAAAAATATTTCCAGCTAGATCATTCAACATGTGTTTTCTCTGCATTATGAGTTCCAAAGCAAACATATATTTATCTATGATGTGTGTACTCAAGGATTGAGATAAAGTTAAAAATAAAAAGAGGCAGGTGAGAACAGAGCAGAATAGACAAAAATGTATTGAGAGACCACAACTTTGAGTCTCACTTTAACATTATTTATTGGTGTGATTTATCTGAAAGCATTAATATATATAAAGATTTTGACCTTAAACATTTCTTCTTAATCTAAAATTTTATAGATCATTTATTTTTCTCATTCATTCACTCACTCATTCATTTTGTAATTCAACCCATGTGCAGGCACTGTGCTCATCATGAGGGGTACCTGGCAGGATGAAGCCATCGGGTTGTTCTTTGTGGAATTTACATCCTAGTGCTTCTTTCCTTTCTGGCCATTAAAAGGAATAACAATAGGTGAATACATTTTGAAATAATTTCTGTTTTTTGTTTATGAGAATCTATCAACTGGATGTAAAAGACAAGAGCATTCTTAAACTTAGGGAGCATTATTGTCCATACTTCTTATGAAAGATAGCCAGGGAGCATTGGTCCAGGGCAGACTGCCCACAGCACATCTTGCCCATTTTGATAATCTTCTGTGGCCCCTACATCCTGAGTCTAGTAGCTGTCCTCTTAGTCTTGAAGAGAAAGATAAACTATGAGATATTTCTCTTCCTTTTATGAATTCTAAATAAATGCAACCTGGGTGGATACATTGCTATCCAAAGGGCATACATTCTGTCACATCCACATATTCACATGTAATGCTTCTACACATTCATCCCAGTAACAAAGCAATTTTCTCATAAATTTGTCAAGAAAAGTGAATGATAAGAAGGTATACAACTCCAACCTGTCACACATCACAATTTCAAAGTAACTGTTCTAGAGAAATGGAAATAATGTTAAGCATCAAAATTTCAGAGTGGAAGACAAGTTAATTTAATTCCATGCCACTAAAGATAATGTTATTAAGCATCAAACAGTTTTGCTAGCTGACTTTTAACACACTTTTAAAGTTGAACTAACTCAATTCTATCAGAATTTGGGGAAAGTTTATGAAAAAGTTGAATCAAGGACAGACAAGCAGGTAGCAATATTCAAATACATGCAAAATACCAAGTGAAATTGGTAACTGAGATTGAATATAGAAATGAACTTAGAATCATAGAATTTTATTGCCAGAAGGGGCTTTAGAGATGATCTGATTCAATTTTTAGTGAAGTAGGCAAAAGATTTAAAAAACCACATTTCCATTAAGAAGATAATTCTACCCCACCCCCATACCCTGCCATTGTCACCACAATTTGGACTAAAGAAAAAATGTAATACTTACTGTACAATTTTATGTGTCAGAAATAGAAAAAGATGACTGTAGTTTATTTAATACAGAAAATAGAAAATATAGTTGCTTATTTCTGCTATATTTTACTCTGCCTTTGTTAGAAAGATGCCAGAAATGTTTGACTGTGTGGGCAGAAAGAAACATATTTCTATATTCAGAGGAAGAGTTAAAAATAATAATGTTGGAAGCAGCCAAGATGGCCAAATAGGACCAGCTCAGGTCTACAGCTCCCAGCGTGAGCGACACAGAAGACGGGTGATTTCTGCATTTCCATCTGAGGTACCGGGTTCATCTCACTAGGGAGTGCCAGACAGAGGGCGCAGGACAGTGGGTGCAGTGCACCGTGTGCAAACCGAAGAAGGGTGAGGCATTGCCTCACTCAGGAAGTGCAGTGGGTCAGGGAGTTCCCTTTCCTAGTCAAAGAAAGAGGTGACAGACGGCACCTGGAAAATCGGGTCACTCCCGCCCTAATACTGTGCTTTTCCGATGGGCTTAAAAATTGGCACACCATGAGATTATATCCTGCACCTGGCTTGGAAGGTCCTAGGCCCACAGAGTCTCGCTGAAAGCTAGCACAGCAGTCTGAGATCAAACTGCAAGGTGGCAGCGAGGCTGGGGGAGGGGCGCCCGCCATTGCCCAGGCTTGCTTAGGTAAACAAAGCAGCCGGGAAGCTTGAACTGGGTGGAGCCCACCACAGCTCAAGGAGGCCTGCCTGCCTCTGTAGGCTCCATCTCTGGGGGCAGGGCACAGACAAACAAAAAGAGCAGTAACCTCTGCAGACTTAAATGTGCCTGTCTGACAGCTTTGAAGAGAGCAGTGGTTCTCCCAGCACACAGCTGGAGATCTGAGAACGGGCAGACTGCCTCCTCAAGTGGGTCTCTGATCCCTGACCCCTGAGCAGCCTAACTGGGAGGCACCCCCCAGTAGGGGCAGACTGACACCTCACACGCCCGGGTACTCCTCTGAGACAAAACTTACAGAGGAACTATCAGAAAGCAGCATTCGCGGTTCACGAAAATCCGCTGTTCTGCAGCCACCGCTGCTGTTACCCAGGCAAACAGGGTCTGGAGTGGACCTCTAGCAAACTCCAACAGACATGCAGCTGAGGGTCCTGTCTGTTAGAAGGAAAACTAACAAACAGAAAGGACATCCACACCAAAAACCCATCTGTACGTCACCATCATGAAAGACCAAAAGTAGATAAAACCACAAAGATGGGGAAAAAACAGAGCAGAAAAACTGGAAACTCTAAAAAGCAGAGCGCCTCTACTCCTCCAAAGGAATGCAGTTCCTCACCAGCAACTGAACAAAGCTGGATGGAGAATGACTTTGACGAGTTGAGAGAAGAAGGCTTCAGACGATCAAACTACTCCGAGCTACAGGAGGAAATTCAAACCAAAGGCAAACAAGTTGAAAACTTTGAAAACAATTTAGACAAATGTATAACTAGAATAACCAATACAGAGAAGTGCTTAAAGGAGCTGATGGAGCGGAAAGCCAAGGCTCGAGAACTACGTGAAGAATGCAGAAGCCTCAGGAGCCGATACGATCAACTGGAAGAAAGGGTATCAGTGATGGAAGATGAAATGAATGAAATGAAGTGAGAAGGGAAGTTTAGAGAAAAAAGAACAAAAAGAAATGAACAAAGCCTCCAAGAAATATGGGACTATGTGAAAAGACCAAATCTACATCTGATTGGTGTACCTGAAAGTGATGGGGAGAATGGAACCAAGTTGGAAAACACTCTGCAGGATATTATGCAGGAGAACTTCCCCAATTTAGCAAGGCAGGCCAACATTCAGATTCAGGAAATACAGAGAATGCCACAAAGATACTCCTCGAGAAGAGCAACTCCAAGACACATAATTATCAGATTCACCAAAGTTGAAATGAAGGAAAAAATGTTAAGGGCAGCCAGAGGGAAAGGTCTGGTTACCCACAAAGGGAAGCCCATCAGACTAACAGCTGATCTCTCAGCAGAAACTCTACAAGCCAGAAGAGAGTGGGGGCCAATATTCAACATTCTTAAAGAAAAGAATTTTCAATCCATAATTTCATATCCAGACAAACTAAGCTTCATAAGTGAAGGAGAAATAAAATCCTTTACAGACAAGTAAATGCTGAGAGATTTTGTCACCACCAGGCCTGCCCTAAAAGAGCTCCTGAAGGAAGCACTAAACATGGAAAGGAACAACCGGTACCAGCCGCTGCAAAATCATGCCAAATTGTAAAGACCATCGAGGCTAGGAAGAAACTGCATCAACTAACGAGCAAAATAACCAGCTAACATCAAAATGACAGGATCAAATTCACACATAACAGTATTAACTTTAAATGTAAATGGACTAAATGCTCAACTTAAAAGACACAGACTGGCAAATTGGATAAAAAGTCAAGACCCATCACTGTGCTGTATTCAGGAAACCCATCTCACGTGCAGAGACACACATAGGCTCAAAATAAAAGGATGGAGGAAGATCTACCAAGCAAATGGAAAACAAAAAAAGGCAGGGGTTGCAATCCTAGTCTCTGATAAAACAGATTTTAAACCAACAAAGATCAAAAGAGACAAAGAAGGCCATTACATAATGGTAAAGGGATCAATTCAAGAAGAAGAGCTAACTATCCTAAATATATATGCACCCAATAGAGGAGCACCCAGTTTCAAAAAGCAAGTCCTGAGTGACCTACAAAGAGACTTAGAGTCCCACACAATAATAACGGGAGACTTTAACACCCCACTGTCAGCATTAGACAGATCAACGAGACAGAAAGTCAACAAGGATACCCAGGAATTGAACTCGGTTCTGCACCAAGTGGACTTAATAGACATCTACAGGACTCTCCACCCCAAATCAACAGAATATACATTTTTTTCAGCACCGCACCACACCTATTCCAAAAATGACTACATAGTTGGAAGTAAAGCACTCCTCAGCAAATGTAAAAGAACAGAAATTATAACAAACTGTCTCTCAGACCACAGTGCAATCAAACTAGAACTCAGGCTTAAGAAACTCACTCAAAACCGCTCAACTACATGGAAACTGAACAACCTGCTCCTGAATGACTACTGGGTACATAACGAAATGAAGGCAGAAATAAAGATGTTCTTTGAAACCAAGGAGAACAAAGACACAACATACCAGAATCTCTGGGACACATTCAAAGCAGTGTGTAGAGGGAAATTTATAGCACTAAATGCCCACAAGAGAAAGCAGGAAAGATCAAAAGTTGACATCCTAACATCACAATTAAAAGAGGTAGAAAAGCAAGAGCAAACACATTCAAAAGCTAGCAGAAGGCAAGAAATAACTAAAATCAGAGCAGAACTGAAGGAAATAGAGACACAAAAAACCCTTCAAAAATTAATGAATCCAGGAGCTGGTTTTTTGAAAGGATCAACAAAATTGATAAACCACTAGCAAGACTAACAAAGAAGAAAAGAGCGAAGAATCAAATAGACACAATAAAAAATGATAAAGGGGATATCACCACCAATCCCACAGAAATACAAACTACCATCAGAGAATACTACAAACTCCTCTATGCAAATAAACTAGAAAACCTAGAAGAAATGGATAAATTCCTGGACACATACACCCTCCCAAGACTAAACCAGGAAGAAGGTGAATCTCTGATTAGACCAATAACAGGAGCTGAAATTGTGACAATAATCAATAGCTTACCAACCAAAAAGAGTCCAGGACCAGATGGATTCACAGCCGAATTCTACCAGAGGTACAAGGAGGAACTGGTACCATTCCTTCTGAAACTATTCCAATCAATAGAAAAAGAGGGAATCCTCCCTAACTCATTTTATGAGGCCAGCATCATCCTGATACCAAAGCCTGGCAGAGGCACCACCAAAAAAGAGAATTTTAGACCAATATCCTTGATGAACATTGATGCAAAAATCCTCAATAAAATACTGGCAAACCAAATCCAGCAGCACATCAAAAAGCTTATCCACCATGATCAAGTGGGCTTCATCCTTGGGATGCAAGGCTGGTTCAATATATGCAAATCAATAAATGTAATCCAGCATATAAACAGGACCAAAGACAAAAACCACATGATTATCTCAATAGATGCAGAAAAGGCCTTTGACAAAATTCAACAACTCTTCATGCTAAAAACTCAATAAATTAGGTATTGATGGGACGTATCTCAAAATAATAAGAGCTATCTATGACAAACCCACAGCAAATATCATACTGAATGAGCAAAAACTGGAAGCATTCCCTTTGAAAACGGGCACAACACAGGAATGCCCTCTCTCACCACTCCTATTCAACATAGTGTTGGAAGTTCTGGCCAGGGCAATTAGGCAGGAGAAGGAAATAAAGGGTATTCAATTAGGAAAAGAGGAAGTCAAATTGTCCCTGTTTGCAGATGACAGGATTGTATATCTAGAAAACCCCATCATCTCAGCCCAAAATCTCCTTAAGCTGATAAGCAACTTCAGCAAAGTCTCAGGATACAAAATCAATGTACAAAAATCACAAGCATTCTTATACACCAATAACAGACAGACAGCCAAATCATGAGTGAACTCCCATTCACAATTGCTTCAGAGAGAATAAAATACCTAGGAATCCAACTTACAAGGGATGCGAAGGACCTCTTCAAGGAGAACTACAAACCACTGCTCAATGAAATAAAAGAGGATACAAACAAATGGAAGAACATTCCATGCTCATGGGTAGGAAGAATCAATATTGTGAAAATGGCCATACTGCCCAAGGTAATTTATAGATTCAATGCCATCCCCATCAAGCTACCAATGACTTTCTTCACAGAATTGGAAAAAACTACTTTAAAGTTCATATGGAACCAAAACAGAGCCCGCATTGCCAAGTCAATCCTGAGCCAAAAGAGCAAAGCTGGAGGCATCACACTACCTGACTTCAAACTATACTACAAGGCTACAGTAACCAAAACAGCATGGCACTGGTACCAAAACAGACATATAGATCAATGGAACAGAGCAGAGCCCTCAGAAATAATGCCACATATATACAACTATCTGATCTTTGACAAACCTGAGAAAAATAAGCAATGGGGAAAGGATTCCCTATTTAATAAATGGTGCTGGGAAAACTGGCTAGCCATATGTAGAAAGCTGAAACTGGATCCCTTCCTTACACCTTATACAAAAATTAATTCAAGATGTATTAAAGACTTACATGTTAGACCTAAAACCATAAAAACCCTAGAAGAAAACCTAGGGATTACCATTCAGGACATAGGCATGGGCAAGGACTTCATGTCTGAAACACCAAAAGCAATGGCAACAAAAGCCAAAAGTGACAAATGGGATCTAATTAAACTAAAGAGCTTCTGCACAGCAAAAGAAACTACCATCAGAGTGAACAGGCAACCTACAGAATGGGAGAAGATTTTTGCAACCTACTCATCTGACAAAGGGCTAATATCCAGAATCTACAATGAACTCAACAAATTTACAAGAACAAAACAAACAACCCCATCAAAAAGTGGGCAAAGGACACGAGCAGACACTTCTCAAAAGAAGACATTTATGCAGCCAAAAAACACATGGAAAAATGCTCACCATCACTGGCCATCAGAGAAATGCAAATCAAAACCACAATGAGATATCATCTCACACCAGTTAGGATGGCAATCATTAAAAAGTCGGGAAACAACAGGTGCTGGAAGGGATGTGGAGAAATAGGAACACTTTTACACTGTTGGTGGGACGTAAACTAGTTCAACCATTGTGGAAGTCAGTGTGGTGATTCCTCAGGGATCTAGAGCTAGAAATACCATTTGACCCAGCCATCCCATTACTGGGTATATACCCAAAGGACTATAAATCATGCTGCTATAATGACACATGCACACGTATGTTTATTGTGGCACTATTCACAATAGCAAAGACTTGGAACCAACCCAAATGTCCAACAATGATAGACTGGATTAAGAAAATGTGGCACATATACACCATGGAATACTATGCAGCCATAAAAAATTTTGAGTTCATGTCCTTTGTAGGGATATGGATGAAATTGGACATCATCATTCTCAGTAAACTATTGCAAGGACAGAAAACCAAACACTGCACGTTCTCACTCATAGGTGGGAATTGAACAATGAGAACACATGGACACAGGAAGGGGAATATCACACTCTGGGGCCTGTTGTGGGGTGGGGGGAGGGGGGAGGGATAGCATTAGGAAATATACCTAATGCTAAATGACGAGTTAGTGGGTGCAGCACACCAGCATGGCACATGTATACATATGTAACTAACCTGCACATTGTGCACATGTACCCTAAAACTTAAAGTATAATAATAATATTAAAAAAAATGTTTTGGCTCACAAAAGAAACAAAGAAGATGTCCATTTAGTAATATTTGACAAAAAGGAAACATAGTGTCTCTGAGAGGTGACCACTGAAACATTTAGTATGTTTCCTTTCACTGTTTTCCCCCTATATATCTATTTTATGTAGTTCAACTCATACTACTTTAATTCTGCTTAGTATTAAGTTGTTAGAGGGCAGGGTATGTGTGGGTTGACAGTCTATGAGAATAGACCATAGGCCACATAGCATGTCTAACAGGACAGATGATTTAGGGTGGGGTCAGACCACAGGAACTTCGAACACCACACTGTTGGGGAAACATTGTGAGGTATCCTGAGGTATCCCTTAACTTGAGAAGATTGCAACATCTGTTCTGCCCCTGCTTTCTGCATGCTGACTTGGAGGCAAGGACTCTCTAGGGTCACCTATGCAGCAATTACTTATTAAGCCATAAGCTTGTGATATTATTTGTCTGCAGGGCTTGTTATGCAATAGTTCATTCATTTACCCTGGCACAGGTCCCAGCATGATGGACCTGAAGATAACTCAAATAATGTTCTAGAGCAGAACCTCTATTTCTTCCAAACTACATAAACTCTGCACTTCCTTTCCTAGGACAAATACAATATGAGAGGGTATAGTGCTGGCATTGTTGCAGGCCCACTCAATAGCCCAGTAAAACGTGCCCTAATTTTCAGCTAATTTTGTGCTTTTGCAATGTTCTTCAATGGAGCATTTTAAGGTTTTTCCCTCTTATAATCTGGCATAAAATAATTCCCTAATAAATGGTTCTACCAAAAGCAGAGATAAGTAAATGATTAATGAAACTAGAATTTTAATGTTTTGGTTTTGAAAATAATCAGATTGAAGATTCTAACTGGTTATAATTATAAAGCAATATCATATGCACCATGTTCTTTACAAATTTCAGATGTTACATTAAAGTTGTATCTAGGAGATATATTTTTAATATAGATTAATGGTTTCATTTAAGGTTGTTATGGCTTGAGCATTTATTTTATTTTATTTTTGTTTGTTTTTAGACAGGGTCTCACTCTGTCACCCAGGCTACAGTGCAGTGGCAGGATCTTGGCTCACCACAACCTCCACCTCCCAGGCTCAAGTGATTTTCCCACCTCAGCCTCCTAAGTAGCTGGGACCATAGGAAAGTGGCACCATGCCCGGCTAATTTATTGTATTTTTGGTAGAGCCAGAGTTTCACCGTGTTGCCCAGGCTACTTAATCTCCTGAGCTTAAAAAATCCGTCTGCTTTGGCCTCCCAGAGGGCTAGGATTACAGGTGTGAGCCACTGCGCTGGGCCAGCTTGAGCATTTCTTACACTTCTAAATATATTTGAGTCAAGAGACAAACCATATTTATTATATTTGTGTAATTACTTTTCAGGAAAAGCCTGCAAGCTCTATCCTGATTACCTTCATCAATATGCAGGAAAAACAGATAGGTGCTCATACGAGCACTTTTAAGTGAGCAATAGGAGGAAGCTACTTACTGAGATGGAGAGGCTTAAATGAATGTAATGCATGCACAGAAGCTACAGTTACTTAAAGAATAACATTTTTTGATGGTCCGAGGATACATAACATGTAATTTTTACTGACAATTCAAGTACTTGAGACTTTAAACATCCACCTACTTTCCTGCATAATCAACTCAGTTTCATTCTTAAGCTGCAGCGTAGTTTATTATTAATATATTTCATATATATATATATATCTGCAGCAGAATGGCTCTTAATTTGTTTTTCCTAGTACAGATATATTCCTTCAGTGTTTTTTTGTAATATTCTCAAATTGGCAACCAACCAGTCAATATAAAAAAGCCATTACTTGAGCTGTGTTTACTCCAGGGGGTCTGAATTGCTCTAAATCCTTTCTCTAGGGTGTCTTTGAAATCATCTTGCTATAAAATAGCTTTGATTTGATTCAAAAAATAATTCTAGTGCCAGAAACTATTAATTGCCAGGAACCTACCCATGAAAGCTCTAAGACTTTCACAGGTATTAGAACCAACTGCAGGATAAGAGCAAGATCGACATTTAATAGTAAAATTTCACAACTATTAGTTTTACCTAGTAGTTCTTTTAGGGAGCCATTTATCATTTCATTTTTTAATCCTGGTAAATAGAGGCAGGCTACACTCAAGAGACAGATAAAAGTGTCAGGAAGTCCAAATCCAATTGAGAAACTATGTTCAAGTCCACATGTTGCATTAAACTTAATTGCCAATACTTATCAATGAGAAAAATTATGTTGCTAGTTAGTTTTGATCATTGTAGGCTGAATCTGCAAGATCTGAGAAATTATCCTTTTTTATTTTTGTTTGATGCATCACATAATTAGGTTTAATTAAAAGGTCATCATGATTTTAAAGAATTTTGATTACAGGTATTCTACTCTTTGAAAGAACAGACAGTGGATTTAGGAAAAATGAGTGGAAGTTATATAAAGTTGGATTTTTGTCTCAATGTAGAGAAGTATCTTCTAACAATTACAGCTGTTAAAAAAAGGAATAGACTGACTTGTAAGACAGTAAATTTCCTGAGTTTGGAAATGCCAGTCAATGGCTGAGAGATGCTGTAGGTGGAACTCTTACTTTGGAAAATCAAGCTAAATGGCTTCATGCACCCAGTGTTCCAGAAAGGCTAAGAAATATGCATAACCTTAAAAAAATTGATTATGTACTCTACCTCAAAAGCCCTTTTTTCTTGAACTTCTACTCTTCCATTAAGACCCAGTTTAATTGCACCCTTTCTTTTTCAACAAAGTGTTTTTCCTTTTGTATTTTTACAGAATTTTGATGGATACATATTAAATCGTTATTTTAGGAAATTATATACTTGTTCTGTCTCTCCTGCTAGACTTTGGAGCTCTCGAAAGCAGTGCCTGCATTCTATGCGTGTTTGTATTTCTAACATTTAGCACAATGCTTGACATATCATTTGTACTTAATGGCTACCAACACAAAGCCACTGCAAATATGGTGCTAGGGCTACACATATTCTACAATATTTTATATACATTTTCTTGAGGTAGGTATTATTTGCATTTCATTGAGGACAAAACCGAAGCTCAAATTTTGCCAAAATTACCACCCTAAATAAGTGGCAGGAGCCCTGGAATCTGAATTTAGGCAGAAATAGTAGCTGAATTCCAATACCATTCATTATTTTCACTTCACAAGCTAGTTTCTTTAAACTACTCTCTGATTTAAGATACTGTGAGTCTCACTTCAGGTTTTGATATAGTTAAGTATTTGTCCCCTCCAAATCTCATGTTGAAATGTGATTCCCAATGTTGGAGATAGGGCTTGGTGTTAGGTGTTTGGGTCATGGTGGTGGATCCCTCATGAATGGCTTGGTGCTCTCCCCATGATAATGAGTGAATTCTCTCTGTGTGAGTCTACACAAGAGCTAGTTGTTTTAAAGAGTCTGGCACCTCATTCCCTTCTCTCTCTTGTCCCCTCTCACCATGAGATATGCTGGCTTCCTTGTTGCCTTCTGCCATGATTGTAAGCTTCCTGAGGCCTCACCAGAAGCCAAGCAGATGCTGGTGCCATGCCTGTACACCCTGTAGAACTGTGAGCCAAATAAACCTCTTTTATTTGTATATTACCCGGCCTCAGGTATTCCTTTATGGCAATGCAAATGGATTAATATAGATTTCAACTAATTAAAACTTCTGGAAACCTCATAAATCTTCTGGGGAGATCAAGTGAAACTTGTCTGGAACAATTTGACTTTTGTATTTAATAAATGACTTACACACTGAGGACAATAATCTATTCCCTTCGATGAAGAAACTCTAATACTTCCCCTTAAAAAAGTAAACTTGCTTTACATAAGAGGTGATTGGAATGCCTTTAAAAACAGTAATGTGCTCTTTTTGTATACAAGTTGAATGTTTCCTTGGAATTAGTAGAGCCTTTTAAACTTCAAATTAAATTAAGTGATTCAGGAAAGAGCTATGGTTTTATTGTAACTTTTGGAGAACACTTGTGTAAAACTTTATACATTGGCCTAGGGAGGAAAGAAGACATGCAAAGGAGGACCTCATACACCTGCTATTCTCAGAAGATACTGGATGGCATAATGGCTTGAGAGTCAAAATGATTCTATCCTCAGCAATACAAATGTAGATCACTTTAGAAGGCCAGATTGTCCAGTTTTGATATTGCTCTTTTGGGATGGCAGGAGAATTAAAAAGTCTTGAATGTCATACATGGTGTTTTGAAATTTATGGTTTAATATTTACAGGATTCTCATATATCCCTATTTCTTCTTTCTGTTTATCAGCATAAACATGTAATTGCTTCAATCAATATTATTTTAGATAATGTAATTATCTTAATTTTCTCTTTGCACTCAAAGAATGCATATTCTAAACATATTTCTCTCTGTGAAGTACTATTTTCATGCACTTACTTAGTAGTTGTAGTATTTAATGAAGTTTCTATTAATTCATTCTTGGCATGGTTTACTTCCTTACTGCCTGGAAATTGCTATTACTAAAGTTTTAGGTAAATGTTCTCTGAATGCATCTAATGTAAATTGAATATTAACAACTGATACTTTTGGTTTATATTAATTCTTTTTAATTGCCATCAGCATTGAACTGGAAGGTAGATGTTAGCTCATTCTAAGCCCAGTTTTGGGGGGCTTGGAAGAAAAATTCCGTGTATCACATTTTAAATGTTTCTAGTTTTCCATGCAAAACTTTAAAGTGCATGTTAAATAACTTTGCTAATTATTGTGAAAAACATGTCAGTTAACCAAACTATTAAATTTCAATTATAAATGAAGTAATCCTATCTCTGCCTCTCTCTCTCAGTCATCTATCTTTCCACCTATTATCTAGTGCTTTTATAAAATGACTACAAAAATGGTGCTGTATAATGCTGAAGCTAGGTCACACCTGGTGATGCAACTTCCAACAAGTTCACTGAAATATTTGCATTTAGACCCTTGGGCTGCCATATAAGAAGTCCAAATCCTCTAAGGTTCTAGGGAAGTCAAGCCACGTGGAGTAGCCATGTGGAAATAATCCTGTCCACAGCTCCAGTTGGGCTCCCAACCAGTAGCCAAGGTCTGCTTTCAGCCGTATGAGTAACCCATCTTTGTCACCGCCATCCAGTTGAGCCTTTGGACGATTTCAACCCCAACCAAAACTGGACTGTAATGACACAACAGAACCTGTACAAGAAACTTCCAAATGAGTCATTCTTAAATTTTTGACCCACAGAATCTATGAGCATAATAAAATAGGTACTGATACAAGGCACTGAGTTTGGGGTAGTTTGTTAGCAGTCATTGTAATCAAACCAGTCTACATTTAACAAAGCAGAAACTAGAGAGGGAAAGCGCCAGATTTAGTATGCAGTGAAAGAAGGAAACTAACTTGATGAATATCAATACAGGCAATGATCAATTAATAAATGTGTATTTCAACATATATTTCTTAGAACATCTTTATGAATAGTCCTGTGCTAGACTGCACATGACCTAATGCACCTAATAGTACTGAGTAATTACTAACAAATAATTACATTACAATCTGCCATTCATTACTATGGGATTTCAGAGAAAGTTGGCACGAGTTGAGGTTATTGGTGAAGTATCATTTAGGAAACAAAATTGAACTAAATTTTGAAAGATAGAATGTAGATAACTAGACAGGAGAAGGGGAAAACATTCCAGGTGGAAGACATTATGAATAAGCATGTGGAGGTCTTTAAGCATTCCCGGCTTGATAGCAGTAAGGAATTCTCTGGCTGAAGTAGACCGTTAGATTCAGTGGGGAGTGACTGCGGATTATAGAGTAGAAGAGAAACTTGATGGTGATATTTTAGGGAGTTTTGGCTGTATGCAGAGGAAATTTGAAGTAGGATGCCAGTCTTTTGGCACTTGTCTACCAATCTGAAACTTTGTCCTCTTTACACTTTTGCTTTCAACGAGTCCTAATCTGTATCTTCTATAAGCTTGGTTTAGACTTGCCTATTCTTTTTTCTTCAAAAGGTTTTGTTTGAGTTGTACCACCTTCAAACACCTGAAAAAATATGTTCTATTGCTACTGTTGCTAGCTAGCTGATATAGTCAGGGTTGTCCAGAGAAACACAACCAATAGGACGTACGTGTGTGTGTGTGTGTGTGTGTGTGTGTGTGTGTGCATATGTTAGAGAGAGAGAGAGAGATGTATTTTAAGCAATTTGCTGGAAAACACAAAATCTGCAAGATGGACCAGCAGGCTGGAGACTCAGGGAATCGCTGTTGCTGCAGTTCAACTCCAAAGGCCATCTGCTGGCAGAATTCCCTCTTGATTGAGTTGACCTTTTCTTCTCCTCTGAAACAAAATGCTGCCTTTGGAAGAGAAAGTGGCAAAGTCGTGTGAATCCAGATTGCACATATCTTCCTGATCATGCCATGTTTTCATGCTATCACCAAACACTAAATTTGCAGGCACCTAGATCTTGGACTTCCTAGTCTCCAGAACTGTGATAAATAAATCCCTGTTGTTTAGAAGCACTCTCATCTATGGTATTTTGTTAAGAGCAGCCAGAATGGACTAAGACAGATGATATGTTTGGCTCCGTGTCCCCACCCAAATCTCATGTGGAATTTTAATCCCCACATGTCAGGGGAGGGACCTGGTGGGAGGTGATTGGATAATGGCAGTAGATTTCTCCCATGCTGATCTTGTGATGGTGAGTGAGCTCTCATGAGATCTCATGGTTTAAAAGTGTGGCACTTCCCCCCTTGTTCTCTCCTGCCACTGTGTCGAGAATTGGTTCCTTCCAGTGGGTTCTTGGTCCCGCTGACTTCAAGAATGAAGCTGCAGACCCTCGCTGTGAGTGTTACAATTCTTAAAGATGTGTGTCCAGAGTTTGTTTCTTCTAATATTCGGATGTGTCTGGAGTTTCTTCCTTCTGGCGGGTTTGCAGTCTCGCTGACTTCAGGAGTGAAGCCGCAGACCTTTTCAGTGATTGTTACAGCTCTTAAAGGTGGCACGTCCGGAGTTGTTCATTTCTCCCGGTGGGTTCGTGGTCTCGCTGACTTCAGGGGCGAAGCTGCAGACCTTCGCGGTGAGTGTTACAACTCTTAAAGGTGGCATGTCCGGAGTTGTTCATTCCTCCCAGTGGGTTTGCCGTCTTGCTGACTTCAGGGGTGAAGCTGCAGACCTTCGCGGTGAGTGTTATAGCTCTTAAAGGTGGCACGTCTGGAGTTGTTCATTCCTCCCGGTGGGTTTGCAGTCTCACTAGCTTCAGGAGTGAAGCTGCAGACCTTCACGGTGAATGTTACAGCTCATAAAGGCAGCACAGACCCAAAGAGTGAGCAGCAGCAAGATTTATTGCAAACAGAGAAAGAACAAAGCTTCCATAGCATGGAAGGGGACCAAGTGGGTTGCTGCTACTAGCTCAGCTGGCCTGCTTTTATTCCCTTATTTGGCACTGCCCACATCTTGCTGATTGGTCCATTTTACAGAGAGCTGATTGGTCCATTTTACAGAGTGCTGATTGGTCCATTTTGACAGAGTGCTGATTGGTGCATTTACAAAGATTTAGCTAGACAGAGAGCGCTGATTGGTGCAATTACAATCCTTTAGCTAGACAGAAAAGTTCTCCAAGTCCCCACCCGATTAGCCAGACACAGAGTGCTGATTGGTGCATTTACAAACCTTTAGCTAGACACAGAGTGCTGATTGGTGCATTTACAATCCCTTAGCTAGACAGAAAAGTTCTCCAAGTCCCCACCTGACCCAGAAGCCCAGCCAGCTTCACCTGTCAACACCATATAAGACATGCTTTGCTTCCCCTTTGCCTTCTGCCATGGTTGTAAGTTTCCTGAACCTTCCCCAGCCATGTGGAACTGTGAGTCAGTTAAACCTCTTCTTTATAAATTACTCAGTCTTGGGTAGTTCTTTATGGCATTGTGAAAACGGACTAATACAACAGGAAACAAGAGGACCTCTGTTTCAGCCTTATTTGCTGCTCATTCTGTCTATTCATAGGCAATTCTTTACAGTTTTTACTTATTTCTTCTGATATTTATTTTCTTATTTCTAAAATGCACATGCTACCATTTCTTGACTTTTTAGTTTTAGACATTACTTGTTGACTTTGAAGTAAGAAAGATAAGAATTTAGGCCCTCTTCACCTCTTATCATTGCATAATTATAAAACATGATTAGATTTTACATTATTACGACTAAATATTAATCTGAGCTACACCACATAATGAAGTGACATGATATGATTACCTTTCCATTTTTGAACAGTTTATATTGTTATGCCCTGTTTTGGGAATTAATATTGATGATTTTTGGCATTCATTTAATTAACTGTGTACTTGCCACTATCATACATCCTTAATTTCTCTACCAGAGGTGTGTACCTGATGTTAAAACCCTCAGATAATGTTTAATTTAAAATATCCATAATCTGCTAATCTGTGATCAACTCAAATCTGTACTAGTTGTTTTCTAAAACTGCAATTCTCCTGACATCATGGTGCCTTTCATCTCTGTCATCCTAGAAGTTCCTCTGCATATTGCATTTTCTCTTTTCTGGTACACTGGAGGTAAAATTTTTGAGATCTTGCATGCTAAAGATGTCTTAATTCTATCCTCAGGCATAACTGATAGTTGGGTTAGATTCAGAAGTCTAGTTTGGATATCATTTTACTAAGAATTTTTAGAGGCATTGCTGCATTTTATCCAATATGTATTTTTCTCTTGTGTGGCACCGTATTGATTTTCTTTCCATCATGAGTGATTTTTGTTTGTTTGTTTATTCCTTCTCTGGAAACTTTTAAGATGTTATATTTGTTCCCAGTGTTTCACAAAGTGAAATTTCACATTGAAGTGGCTTTATATTGGAGGAAATAAAAATATTTTACCCCAAAACATGCTTCTTTTTTTTATTATTATTATACTTTAAGTTTTAGGGTACGTGTGCACAATGTGCAGGTTAGTTACATATGTATACATGTGCCATGCTGGTGTGCTGCACCCACTAACTCGACATCTAGCATTAGGTATATCTCCCAATGCTATCCCTCCCCCCTCCCCCCACCCCACAACAGGCCACAGAGTGTGATGTTCCCCTTCCTGTGTCCATGTGTTCTCATTGTTCAATTCCCACCTATGAGTGAGAATATGCGGTGTTTGGTTTTTTGTTCTTGCGATAGTTTACTGAGAATGATGATTTCCAATTTCATCCATGTCCCTACAAAGGACATGAACTCATCATTTTTTATGGCTGCATAGTATTCCATGGTGTATATGTGCCACATTTTCTTAATCCAGTCTATCATTGTTGGACATTTGGGTTGGTTCCAAGTCTTTGCTATTGTGAATAATGCCGCAATAAACATACGTGTGCATGTGTCTTTATAGCAGCATGATTTATAATCCTTTGGGTATATGCCCAGTAATGGGATGGCTGGGTCAAATGGTATTTCTAGTTCTAGATCCCTGAGGAATCACCACACTGACTTCCACAATGGTTGAACTAGTTTACAGTCCCACCAACAGTGTAAAAGTGTTCCTATTTCTCCACATCCTCTCCAGCACCTGTTGTTTCCTGACTTTTTAATGATTGCCATCCTAACTGGTGTGAGATGGTATCTCAATGCAGTTTTGATTTGCATTTCTCTGACGGCCAGTGATGCTGAGCATTTTTTCATGTGTTTTTTGGCTGCATAAATGTCTTCTTTTGAGAAGTGTCTGTTCATGTCCTTCACCCACTGTTTGATGGGGTTGTTTGTTTTTTTCTTGTCAATTTGTTTAGTTCATTGTAGATTCTGGATATTAGCCCTTTGTCAGATGAGTAGGTTGCGAAAATTTTCTCCCATTTTGTAGGTTGCCTGTTCACTCTGATGGTAGTTTCTTTTGCTGTGCAGAAGCTCTTTAGTATAATTAGATCCCATTTGTCAATTTTGGCTTTTGTTGCCATTGCTTTTGGTGTTTCAGACATGAAGTCCTTGCCCATGCCTATGTCCTGAATGGTAAAGCCTAGGTTTTCTTCTAGGGTTTTTATGGTTTTAGGTCTAACGTTTAAGTCTTTAATCCATCTTGAACTGATTTTTGTATAAGTTGTAAGGAAGGGATCCAGTTTCAGCTTTCTACATATGGCTAGCCAGTTTTCCCAGCACCATTTATTAAATAGGGAATCCTTTCCCCACTGCTTGTTTTTCTCAGGTTTGTCAAAGATCAGATAGCTGTAGATAAGTGACGTTATTCCTGAGGGCTCTGTTCTGTTCCATTGATCTATATCTCTGTTTTGGTACCAATACCATGCTGTTCTGGTTACTGTAGCCTAGTAGTATAGTTTGAAGTCAGGTAGTACGATGCCTCCAGCTTTGTTCTTTTGACTTAGGATTGATGCAGTAAAAAATAATACAGGGGATATCACCACCGATCCCACAGAAATACAAACTACCATCAGAGAATACTACAAACTCCTCTACACAAATAAACTAGAAAACCTAGAAGAAATGGATAAATTCCTCAACACGTACACTCTCCCAAGACTAAACCAGGAGGAAGTTGAATCTCTGAATAGACCAATAACAGGATCTGAAACTGTGGCAATAATCAATCGCTTACCAACAAAAAGAGTCCAGGACCAGATGGATTCACAGCCGAATTCTACCAGAGGTACAAGGAGGAACTGGTACCATTCCTTCTGAAACTATTCCAATCAATAGAAAAAGAGGGAATCCTCCCTAACTCATTTTATGAGGCCAGCATCATCCTGATACCAAAGCCGGGCAGAGTCACATCCAAAAAAGAGAATTTTAGACCAATATCCTTGATGAACATTGATGCAAAAATCCTCAATAAAATACTGGCAAACCAAATCCAGCAGCACATCAAAAAGCTTATCCACCATGATCAAGTGGGCTTCATCCCTGGGATGCAAGGCTGGTTCAATATACACAAATCAATAAATGTAATCCAGCATATAAACAGAACCAAAGACAAAAACCGCATGATTATCTCAATAGATGCAGAAAAGGCCTTTGACAAAATTCAACAACTCTTCATGCTAAAAACTCTCAATAAATTAAGTATTGATGGGACGTATTTCAAAATAATAAGAGCTATCTATGACAAACCCACAGCCAATATCATACTGAATGGGCAAAAACTAGAAGCATTCCCTTTGAAAACTGGCACAAGACAGGGATGCCCTCTCTCACCACTCCTATTCAACATAGTGTTGGAAGTTCTGGCCAGGGCAATTAGGCAGGAGAAGGAAATAAAGGGTATTCAATTAGGAAAAAAGGAAGTCAAATTGTCCCTGTTTGCAGGCGACATGATTGTATATCTAGAAAACCCCATTGTCTCAGCGCAAAATCTCCTTAAGCTGATAAGCAACTTCAGTAAAGTCTCAGGATACAAAATCAATGTACAAAAATCACAAGCTTTCTTATACACCAACAACAGACAAACAGAGAGCCAAATCATCCCATTCACAATTGCTTCAAAGAGAATAAAATACCTAGGAATCCAACTTACAAGGGATGTGAAGGACCTCTTCAAGGAGAACTACAAACCACTGCTCAAGGAAATAAAAGAGGATACAAACAAATGGAAGAACATTCCATGCTCATGGGTAGGAAGAATCAATATCGTGAAAATGGCCATACTGCCCAAGGTAATTTATAGATTCAATGCCATTCCCATCAAGCTACCAATGACTTTCTTCACAGACTTGGAAAAAACTACTTTAAAGTTCACATGGAAACAAAAAAGAGCCCACATCACCAAAACATACTTCTTTACATATTTTGAGATGGCTGTTCAGAAAGCCAGCAAACCAAAGTAATTCTGCAAAGCTGTCTTGTGTCTCAGAGGATTGAATCTGCAGAGCATCTGCATCTATGCAGCCAGGCCTGCCTTGTCCAGATCTAGAAAAGGTTAACTGAGAGTCTGGCACTTTTAAGGTCTGAAAGAAACATTTACCATCTGTTCTCTGTCAGGGCTACTGCCTGTGGGGTTTAATTTATGTAACAAGACTGCCTTTTGCTAGCCAAGTCTCGTCTCCTTCTCATAACCTGTCTCGCCACTTAAACATGATTTACCACCATAACCCGTTTTTGGCCATGCTCTGAGCGTGCAGTGTGCAACCTTTCTATAACCTCGAGATGGTATATAAGCTTATACTATAAGGTTATATTCTATAACCTCAAGATGCTATATAAACTTCTGTACCCCACTCTGTGGTTTTCCCCTATCTGCACATTAACACATCTGAATGCATTTTCTCCAGTCAATCTTTTGTGAGGTGATTTTTCAGCAAACCTTCAGAGGGTGAAGGAAAGTTTTTCCGTGGCCTCTATAATGTGAATCTTTTAAGTTAATTTTGCAAGGTATTTGGACAATGTGGGGACTTTCAATACATGTTTTGAATAATTTCCGTGAAACAATTATTGTAAAACTTCATCGTAATGTATCCAGTCTCTTTTTCTTGACCCCTCATTATGTGATGTGTCAGATCTCATTGACAGATTCTCTAACTTTTTCATTTGTCTTTCCTATTTTTCAAATTTTGGTATTTGTTCTATTTTCTGGAAGATTTCTTCAATGTTATCTTTTAATTCTTCTATGAATTTTCCAATATGTTTGTCATTTTTTTTTTTTTGAGATAGAGTTTCCCTCTTGTTGCCCAGGCTAGAGTGCAGTGGCGTGATCTCAGCTCACCGCAACCTCTGCCTCCAAGGTTCAGGCGATTCTCCTGCCTCAGCCTCCCAAGTATCTGGGGTTACAGGCATGTGCCACCATGCTTGGCTAATTTTGTAATTTTAGTAGAGACGAGGTTTCTCCATGTTGGTCAGGCTGGTCTTGAACTCCTGACCTCAGGTGATCTGCCCGCCTTGACCTCCCAAAGTGCTGGGATTACAGGCATGAGCCACCGTGCCTGGCAATATTTTTAAAGTCTAAGAATTCTGAGGGGTTTATTTCTATTTTTGTTTTTATTTCATGGATGAAATGCCTTCATTTATTACTTAGAAAACTTTTTTTTTCAAATTTTCTTCTGTGTTCAGCATTGTTTCTATTTCTCTCATATTCTTTTTTCCCCTTAAAGTATGTGTTTTGTTTTATCTCTATTTTTCATGTAAGAGGCTTTTCTCACATTTCTAGTACTCTTACAGTCATTTTAGATTTTCTTTTATATTTAAGAGACATCAAAAACAGCATTGGAAACTCTGTATGTGTGAGAGGAGTTTGTCCAAGGTGACCTTCATTATAGGGAAATCGGGTGAGGGCCTGGACAAGTCGTTGAGGACATCCAGTGACAGTCTCTCTAGGTCTTTCTTCCCGGGGATGTAACTCACTCTAGATGATTGCTTGAATCTTTTTGCAGTATATGTGCTTGGTTGGCACCTGGGTGTTTAGTAAAGGGACAGGAGATTGGGGGTCTTACAGTCTTACACATGTAGCCATCACACTCAAGACTGAGGGTATTCAGTGAGATGCTGTATTCATAAATTATTTGGATAAGTCCCACCCCATCCACCATAACCAGGCCATGTCAATGTGGTTATAGTATTCATCTGAAACACAATTGGTGTAGAAAATCTAGTCACTTTAAATTGTAAACAGTCTCAATTCAGTAATTAAAAATGCAAATCCCCAGGCATTTGTAATAATTCAGGCTTCCAATCTCATTCAAAGGTAAAATTTCTCACTCTCTACCCAATCTGGAATCTCTTACAGGCTGGCATCTTCTGGTGGGAGAAGAAGGTACAGTCATCTCCTTTTTTTCTCAGGTAACTCCACTCCTACTTACTAGCTGCAATTACAGACTCTTCAAAACTCCCGAAGAAATGGAGGCAAGAGGAACAGGATAAGTTGTAGCTGACAAGAACTATTGTAAGATGGCTTTGTGCTCCTTGAGACTTGTTGTATTTAAAATGGACTTTTATCAGACATTTGCATATCACTGAGTTCTTCCACCAATTACTGGAGTTCTTTTATTTGCAGTTACTTTTATAAGGCCAATCATTCTCTTCTAGCAGTCATTCACTCCCTTATCCTTCAGAAGACTTTTCCAATGGTGAGGCCAGATTTTGCCTCTGCTTTTACTGGTGCTTTTGATTGTGCCATTTGAAGAGGCTGTAAGAGAGCACCTAACACAGGTCTCATGCCTTTTCTCTAGTGCAAGGTTCACAGCTGGCTCAAAAACAAAACATTATTTACCTAAATTCTGGGAGTGCAGACCAGTTCCCAAATAGCAGCAATTTTGTTTCATTCCTTTGCTAAAGCAAGGAGTCATGTACTTAACGACTTAATGACAGGGATGCATTTGGAGAAATGTGTCCTTAGGTGATTTCATTGTTGTGCGAACATTGTAGAGTGTACTTACAGAAAGCGGGATAAGATAGCCTACTACACACCTAGGCTATATGGGATAGGATTTTGCTCCTGTACTATACTGAATACTATAGGCAAATGTATTACACAATGGCAAATATTTGTGTATCTAATCAAATATTTGTGAGTAAGTGATGAGTGGATGTGAAGCTGTAGGACATTAATGTATTCTGCTATGGACTTTAAAAACATTGTAGATGTAGTCTACACTAAATTAAAAAACATTTTTTCTTCAATAATACGTTAACCTTAGCTTACTGTAACTTTTTTACTTCATAAACTTTATTAAAAATTTTTTTGACTCTCGTAGTAACGCTTAGCTTAAAACACATTGTATAGCTGTACAAACATATTTTCTTTCTTTATAGCCTCGTTCTTAAGCTTTTCTTTCAATTTAAAACATTTTTTACTTTTTACTTTTTAAACTTTTTTGTTAAAAACTAAGACAAAGACATACACGTTAGTTAGGCCAACACAGGGTCAGGATCAAGAATATCCCTGTCTTCCACCTCCACAGCTCCTCCCACTGGAAGGTCTTCAGGGGCAACAACACACACGGAGCTGTCATCTCCTCTGACAACATGATCACAATGCTTTGTATGTCACTGATGGACCTGCCTGAGGCTGTTTACTGTTAACTTCTTTTTAATAAGTGGGAGGTATACACTCTAAATATCAATAAAGAGTATCATATAGTAAATACGTACACTAGTACCACAGTCATTCATTTTCATGATCAAGTATTATGTACTGTACATGAGTGTGTGTGCTATACTTTTATATGACTGGCATCGCAGTAGTTTCCTACAGCAGCATCACCACAAACACATGAGTAATGTGTTGTCCTACAATGTTATGACAGCTATGATGTTATTCCCAGACCAAACTGAGGGTTGGATGCTATTTCTCATGGCCCAATAATGAGATGCAGATGAACTTGGGAGGAAGAGAGTTTTTATTTCTGTAACCGGTTACAGGGAGAAGGCCTGGAAATTATCACCAGACCAACTCCAAATTACAAAGTTTTCCAGAGCTTATATACCTTCTAAGCTATATGTCTATGTTTAAGTGTGCATTCATCTAAAGATATAAGTGATTAACTTCTTTTAATCTATAACTAAGGCCTGAGTCTTGAAGACCTTCCTCTGGAGCCTCTGTAAATTTACTTAATCTAAGTGGGTCCAGGTGCTGGGGTGATTACACTTATCTTGTTTCCTGCTAAATCACAGAGTTTTGGGGAGTTCCTTCAGACTCCCAATAAACTTGTTTGTGCGGGCCTGGGGAGTTTCTTCAGATCCCCAATAAAACTTGTTTAATCATGCTTTGAGGTTCAGGAAAGGCCTAGGCAAAACTATTGGTGGGCTTTTGTTATATTCCAGCCTTTGTATAAGGGCACTGGATTTTCATATTTAACTTAACCACTCAGTACTGAAACAGTTGTTACAGAGGCCTGTGTTAATGAGACCTGGCCTGCCACAATGTCACTAGGCAAGAGGAATTTTTCAGCTTTGTTATAATCTTGTGGGACCATTGTCATATACGTGGTCTGTCATTGATGAAAATGTGATTATGAGGCACATGACTGTATTCAGACCTTCTTTGGCCTTACAGCTTTGCTAGATGGGAATCAAGTACCAGTGAACCTCCCTGCATCTCCTTGGCTGCTGGGGACAGTTATCTAGCTCTCCAAAAGGTCACATCTGGCCAGACATGGTGGCTCATACCTATAATCCTAGCACTTTGGAAACCTGAGGCAGAAGGATCACTTGAGCCCAGGAGTTCGAGACCAGCCTGGGCAACATAGCAAAACTTGGTCTCTACAAAACATAGGAAAATTAGCCAGGTGTGGTGACATGTGCCTGTGGTCCCACCTACTTGAGAGGCTGACATGGGAGGATAGCTTAGCCCAGGAGCCTGAGGCTGTGGGGAGCTGTGATTGTACCACTGCACACCAGCCTGGGTAACAGAGTGAGCCCCTATCTCAAAATAAAAACAAAAACAAACAGTCACACCAGTGCCCTCTCCTCTTAGGTGTAAGGTAAGAATTGGATACTCCATACTCTTCCCCCTTGAGAAAAGTGGGAAATTGACTTAGAGTCTATCATGAAGTCTCTTTTAAAAAATCTTCAACTATTCTCTTCATACTCCAGCAACTCAACTCTTTCATATCCTTGGTAAGGGCAGGAGGTTTAGAGTCATGTATCCAGTTTCAGAGAATTTGTATGTTCTGTATATAGTTGAGAACTTCCTTTGGAGTACAACATCTGTAATATATTGATGCCTTAGTGAAAACTTGTCATTTAATTTAATTTTAAATGAACACAAACAGAACCAAATTTTATATAACTCAGATGACTTAATCCAATTGTAACTAATGCTTGGCCACAGATTAGCTTGTTTCATTCCACTTATTGGTCATTTTGTGATTTGCTCCAATCTTATCTATCAGAATGTTCAATCCAGTTTCGTATTCCTCATAGAGCAATAAGGCCTAATGAAAGCAAGCACTTACCCAGAGCTTACTATTTTCACACTGTTCTTCATACTTTATATGTGTTAATTCATTTAAATATTACAACAAATCTAGAAGGTAGGTACTGTTATTATTCCTGCCCTGCAGGAAAGGAAATGGGGGCACAAGAAGGTTAAGTAATTTGTCAGTTTATACAACTAATAAATAGTGGTGTTGAGATTTAAACCCAAGCAGCATGACTTCAGAGACTGTGTTCTTGACCATTTTTTTGTATTACATTTGGGCACATACAATTGAGGAATACTTGAAAGACCCACAGGAGGTAGCTCCTGCCTCAGTAAATTGAGAGCTGAAATATAATACTGAGATGTCAATACTATGATGGCCAAGATTTTGCTTGACAATTTTATTGCTTTGCTAGATGGGAGTCAAGGACCAGTAAAACTCCCTGCATCTCCTTAGCTGCTGGGGTCAGTTACTTAACTCTCTAAAAGTCACACCTGGCCAGATGTGATGACTCACATTAGTTAGACATAGTTACATCTAACTATAAATAGAAGCTGGCCATAATATATCTAGCCTCCTTAAAAAGTCTTGCTTGGGCTGGATGCGGTGGTGCATGCCTGTAATCCCAGCACTTTGGGAGGCCAAGGCAGGTGGACCACTTGAGGTCAGGAGTTCAAGACCAGCCTGGCCAACATGGTGAAACTCTGTCTCTACTAAAAATACGAAAATTAGCTGGGTGTGGTGGCGCCCGCCTATAATCCCAGCTACACAGGAGGCTGAGGCAGGAGAATTGCTTGAACCTGGGAGGCAGAGGTTGCAGTGAGCCGAGATTGTGCCACTGCACTCCAGCCTAGGTGACAGAGTGAGATTCTGTCGCAAAAAAAAAAAAAAAGAAAGAAAGAAAAAAGTCTTGCTTGGATTTTAGTTTTGAAGTTAGGTCATGTTTTGAATGTAGCATGATATTATCCTAAGATTGATTATGTTGTTGATTTGGACTAATGTCAAAAAGAAAATGAAATAAAGCTAAGCTTCTTCAAAATGATAATAAAAGCAAGAAGATCAGTTCCAGAAATATTACCAGTGTTTAAAAGTAGGTAGAATTATACTGGCATAGAGATGTTTTATATTTTTATTGCTTATGTAATAAGAAATCAAAATTCAATACCACTTTCAGAGTTAGATTTATGTCTTGAAGATCTGGGTATTTACACTGGTCTATGAGGTTCCATATTTTTGCTGTTATTGCAATTTTAGCACTAGAGATTAATAAACATAGAGAAGTTGTAAAAATAATGGGTTCAACAGTTAGTAACTTTGTTAGGTAATGAGTTTTTGCTAAGCAAATTATGAAGTATGGAAAAGAAAAATAGCTCAGAGCAGTTTGAGCTATGTGGGGTATCCAAAATTTATTAATCCCAGAGAGAGATGAGTATGGGACTTCAGTCACACCCCTGCATCCATGCCAAGGGGCAATTGTTTAAGACATTATTTTTCTTTCTTTTCTTCCCTGTAGTTCCCTGACTAGCTACCTCACCCATTATCTTCACGTTCCTGGACTTTGTGATACAGAGAGCAGTGTATAGCCTATTAATAGATTATATTATTTTAATGTAAATTATTGGTAAATGACAAGGGACCTGCCTCTCATTTTTTTCCTTTAAAACCCCACTTGTAACTGCTGCTAATTGGAGCATATATTCAGGGCTACTTGTGCTTCAGGTTGCAGTTCTTAAACTTGGTCCAAATAAACTCTCTACTTATATTAATTTTGCCTCTGATTTTTCCTTTAGGTCAACAAGTAGATGCAAAACAAAGGCATATCTTGATCAGCTTTTACATTTATCATATATAAAACATTAAAATAGAGAAAACTGCTAGCACAGAGCTGCAATTCATGTTGTTGGTCAAGCTGGGTACTGCATAGTGGTGTCACTTGCATTGACCATTCTGTGAATGGTGGTCCCTGGAGCTACATATTGTGGTGGCCGTGATAGTAAAAATCAACTGACTTTAGCCAAGTTCAACAATATTTTCTGAGAGGAAAGTTCATATGAGGAAAATGCACGGACTTTTTCTGAGGCAACGAGTTTAAACTTTATCCTAATGAGGCATGAATTTTTGAGAATCCCACTATGGTGGTCACCTGAGCACCATTAAACCAAAATATCATGAATTTCTATTGCTTCTGGATTCAGTGGGTTGTCACTACAAGAGCTGGGAAGTTTCCCAAACAGTCTCTGTATAACAGGAGATAAATAGCCAACATGTCTTAGAAACCTTGCCTACTTACCTGTAGCAGAAAAGAATATGTGACCCCAAATTATGACTGTAGGAGACCAAAATATGCTAACCCCAAATATGCCTCTTTGGTGTAGGATTATTTTGAGTTGGTTATTTTGAGAAATTGCAAATATAGGAGGAGCTCTGAAAACAGAATAGGGGTTATCCTTTTGTAAGGAAAATTAAAATCTGTAAAGGAAATTTCCGTTGGTAAGAGCATCTTCCTTTCAATACCAGGAAGAGAAGAAGAACTCTAAATCACTAGAGACTCTTTGTGATGGAGAAGGCATTGACATCAATCTGCATGATGGTAATGTGTGTGGCCTTGGACAATTTACCTGTCTGTGCTACAGTTCCCTTATCTCTGAAACAAGTACTTGCATACTAGAGTTTTAAAGCTTAAGTGAAATGATGTAGGAAGAAAATTTATATCCCAGCTTCAGGCACATTGTATGCTCTTAATAAATGTGTACTAGTGATTTTTAGAGATGCTTTGCTCATGAAACATTCCATTCAAATGACTCATGTTCAGAAGCCCAGTCTGGAAGAATAGTAAAATGTTTTCCTGGTTGAAGTATATTTGGGAACCCTTGAGATTGCTCCTAGAAACCCTCAAGATCACTCAGAGTTCACTTGGAAAGCCACCAGTTTACCTTAATTTATGATATCCCAATCCACTTCACAGATTAGAAAAAAATCTTCCTTTCTGAGTTACTTTCTGGAAGCTGTCCAGCTAAGACATGGCCAATTTGTATCCTCATCTTTGAGGCAGAGATGAAAGCAAAGTTCAAATTTCCTTAGTTCATATTCTTTAATCTTTCATTTTGCCACTATTCGTGAATAAGGCCAGAAAAAAGCCCATTCAGCTAGAACTGTTACCAGTGGAATGCATCCCAGTTACCCCGAATTACTGGCAAAGAATCCATACATGTCTGCAGCAACTTTCGTTCTTGCTTTCTCAGAAGAAAGACTTCAGCCAAGGGGCATAAAGCAGAAGAAGGGACCAAGGCAGGCTTCAGAGCAAGGGTGGAAATTTACTTCAAAAGGCTTTAGAATAGGAAAGAAAGAAAGGTGCGCTTGGAGGAGACCATGTAAAGGTTAAAAAGAGCATTTAACCTTGATCCTAGGGCTTTCTTTTTTTTTTTTTCCACACAAAACAAATTGATTTTATTGTGAGATAGATTTTCTCAGAATAGTCAAGATCTTATAAAAACATTATCTTTTTAAAAAAATTATACTTTAAGTTCTGGGGTACATATACAGAATGTGCAGTTTTATTACGTAGGTATACACGTGCCACGGTGGTTTGGGGATCACCTCTTTCCCATGATTCTTCTCTTAGGTGGGCTTCCTGCATGCTCAGTGCCCAACTTACCCTTGGGAATTGAGCATGTGCAGTGCATTTAGGAAGTTGTACATATGCCCATCTGAGGCTTTTTACCTTTTTTTCTGGTGGAGTGTCCCTGAGAGGTCATACTTCACCATCTTGTTTCTTAATGCTCATGCCCAGGAAGTTTCTGCTTCCTGGCATCTGCATTCAATTAACACTTTAATATTAATAGCTGTGAAACATCAGGAGATTGTCTTTCCCTGGCTTTAGAGAGGTAGTGTGATAATTATCCAACCATCACCTGATATTCCTAGCGGGTGGGGGGAGAGCCCTCTGCTGCCTTGCTGATGTCTGTCTAACTACCTGTAACAGAATGGCCTAGTACTTAGTGGAAAGGGCACTGAACTTGTAATTTAGATATGAGATCCTCTACAGATCTGCCATAGTTTGCTACGTATCAGCTGAGTTAATCTTGGATGTTTATATAACTCCTCTGGGTCTCAGTTTCCTGATTTGTGAAATAGGTTTAATGCTTTTGACACAGTGTTGTGAGAATGTGATAATATCAATATACTTACTACCGGGCAAGGTGTCAGAGCCCCAGCATCAGGAAGTGGTCCATTTGCAGGTTGGTAGAAAGAATTTACTGACAAAAGTATAGGTCTGAAAAAGGAAAGTTTCTTAGAAAGAAAGAACACTGTAAAAGGGTGCAGTGGAGTGCCTCAGAGAGACAGGAGTGAGTGCGCCATGGTAGATATTCCTTAGGAGCATTTATGGACCTTAAGGCGGGAGCCGAGGGGTTATTTTGACCATATTGGCCACATAGGTCATGAGAAATGATTGCATTTGTAGACATTTTGGTGCCTTAATGCCAGCAAGGGTTGCACAATGAATTTTGGCATGCCATTTTGGAGATGTGCAAGAATTCTAGTTACTTATAATATTTACATTGAAAAGTGGCCTGGAACCAGATGCTGACTTTAGATACTAGAGAAGTTTAACTACTTCTAAATTCCCAGATAAGGAGTTTTGCCTCTGTATGGCCTGTTTGATGGTCACCAGGTGGTCTTTGCTCCCTTCTAAATTCTTCAGATAAGGAGTTTTTGTCTCTAGTGGCCTGTTTAATGGTCACCGGGTGACTTTTGCTCTCCTCACATACCTAAGGCTGTACCTGGTACATAGACACTCAATAGATGCTAGTAATGCTAATTTCCAATCTAGTTTTATTACATCATTTGAAGTGGTGGACAAATTTTATTCACTACATATTGTTTAGTGAATGAAGATATTCTCAGCTTCAGTTCGGCCATCTCCAATACATAAGTTAGAAAAGTTGTACTAGGAAGCATATCAAGGAAATGAGATTGAACATAACTTAGTGACACTGTGTAAAATTTAAATTTGGAATAAACAGGAATACTCTTCATATATAGCTAAAACTATGTGGCTCTTCTCTATTTGCATAAAATTTTCATTTTCCTTAATATTTAGTAAATCTATGGAAGCAGCAGAGTCACATGTAAGGTATTCTACATGATACCGCTGAGGATGGTGCACTGACATGCTGAGTATGTTGAACTAAAGAAATAGTTTCAGAACCAAGGTCTCTCTGAAATTCTCCTGCCTCCCTGTCTCTCACCCTCTGCTTCTCCCAAAGCACAGGAAGGGACTTTCTATGATATTCTCTTATCTTACTAAGAAAAGTTCTTCCAGAAGGAATGTGATTGGTGTGAGCCCCCTCCATTAAATCTACATTAAGCCTAGCTGACTAACTCCTTTTGAAGAGGAGACTAGAGTTCTCCACGCCCAGGACACCATGTCCAGATAGACTTTTTCACCCCTTTTTCTGTGGACCATTACCTGAGAGACCTTATCTGCATAATAAGACACTTTTTGTTCACAGTCTAGTTCTTCCCTGCACCCTCCCCTAACCTGTTGCCACCACCCTCCAGGAGTCTTCAAGGCTTTGATTCTTTCTGTTGCTCAAAATGCTATTTAAGCTTCAACCATCTGGCCCTTCTTTGCCTCTTATACTTTGTGAGACCCTCATTCATATGCACATAATAAATTTGTATGCCTTTTCTCTTGCTAATCTGTCCACTGTCAAGTTTATTTCTCAGACTCAAATATTAAAGCTCTGCAGGAGAGATAAAAAGTTCTCTCACCCCTACATGGTACTTACATTATGCTTAGGGATCTTACTTTACTGATTCATCTCATTAATCTGAAAATCTCAGGTTAAAAATAGTAGCATTTCTAAAGTCATTTTATTATTTTTGGAGAGTTTTAGTATACCTTATGTGGTCAGTACATTGCGGTAAGAATCAGCATTTTAGTGAAAAATACATTGCAAATTCCTCAATCCATGAAAAGACTTTATATGTTGATAATTAATGATATCTAGTAGAAAATCTACCCATGTAGAGGTTCTTCCAGAGGTTGAAATTTTTGCTGATTCTACTTTTTATTTGAGGGAGGGTGGTTTGTCATAAATTTTGGAAATCTGTACTGTTTTTCTTTCTTTCTTTTTTTTTTTGAGACGGAGTCTTGCTGTCACCCAGGCTGGAGTGCAGTGGCGCGATCTCGGCTCACTGCAGGCTCCACCCTCTGGGGTTCACGCCATTCTCCTGCCTCAGCCTTCCAAGTAGCTGGGACTACATGTACTGTCTTTCTTGAAGATGCCTCACTGTCAAATTATTTCTAATAATTTTTTATGTATATAGTCTCACATTTCTAGAGATTTAGTTTTTATTTGAAATCAGAAGACCTAGATTTGTGTTATTTCTTCAACTTTCTAGCCATATGACCTTATATAAATCACTTAGCCTTTCTAAAACTAAATTATCAAATCTTGAAAATGGAAATGTAAACCAAAAAATATCTGAGACATGTCTCAATCAATTTAGAATTTTATTTTGCCAAGGTTAAGGGCAACGCCTGGACAAAATAAACACAGAATCACAAAAACAGTCTGTGGTCTGTGTCTTTCTCCAAAGATGATTTTGAGGGCTTCAATATTTAAAGAGGAAAAGTGGGCTGGAGAAAAAAAGAGAGAGGGTATGGTCACATTATTGAATCCACATGTTGCAAGAGAAATGGAGCAGTCAGGGGAGCAGACAATTATGTATTTGTCTTGCACTTGGTAAATCTGGCACTTTACCTAAGGTAAAGTGAATATAGAGTAGCTACTTATGGAGATATTTAACCTTTTATATGCAGCTATCTGCTTAGTAATGAAAGAAAAGGCAGCTTCTGACATGACCCAGCTTTCAGTTTAATTTTTTTTTTTTTGCACAGTGAATTGGGGTCCCAAGTTTTTATTTTCCTTTCACTATGATAATGAACTCAGTATTTTCACTGAATTATTACAATTCAAGAAATGGGAATAATGTTAAGGAGTGTTTTGTAATTGCAAAGGGCTATGTAAATATATTGTCATTTCTTTCTTAGTTTGCAAAGGGATGAGGAAAAAGTAAGTAGGTATGACTTTTCTCTGACAAGGAGGAATTTCTTTCATTTTTCTTATGATATGCTGATATTTCTGCATCCTTCTAAATCCAGGTATTCTAGAAACCAGAGAAGTAAATATAATTTAAGATCCCAGGTCAACAATATTTAGTTTGATGCGTAGATGTGAAGTTTTAGTGCATGATACAGATCTAGCATCTGGCCTGTCACATACTAGTTTTGTTCACTTGGATAATCCACAGATGACTTTTAAAGTATTTATTGTGTTCATATCATTGCACTATGAGGTAAAGATGAGACAGTACCAATCTCGCTTTCAAGGAATTTGTATTCTTAGTGGGATAAAAAGAATGATATAATGAGAAATTAGGAAACGGTGATTACTGCACCAAAAATCATAAATAAAAAAGCCAAGGGATTTCCAAGGGAAGAATGATTACATTTGTTGTGAGGACTCACAAACATTCGACATTTAAGATCAACTGGAATGAGAAGATAAGATTTGTAAGATAGGCAGGGAAAAACAGTATAGAGATGATAACTATAAGGAGTGTTTGGAGAGTAGAAAGGACCTAGTTTTAAATGAAGAATATAATAGCAAATTGAGATGTAAGGAGACAAAATTTTGAAAAAACATATAGTGGCCATATTATGGAAGAACTTAAATAACAATGAAAAAAATTTTCTCTTAATTTTTAGGCAACACATAGTCTTTGAATATTTTTGATCTGGAAAGTAGCATAGGCAGAGATATAAATTGCTGACTGATAAGATGAAAAGGGTTGGAAAAGACTTGATGTATATTATGGTTTTGAGCCAGGGTACTTTGGCCCATAAGCGTTTTGGTTGTAAGGAAAAGAGAGTTATTTGAAATACCTTATAGAAAAGAATAAGAATTAGAAGCGGAGCCAAAAAGCCATAAGGGACTGATAGGGTTTGACTGTGTTCCCACCCAAAATCTCATCTTGAATTGTAATCCAAATTATAATTCCCACGTATTGGAAAAGGGACCTCATGGGAGTTGAGTAGATCATGGAGGTGGTTCCTCCATGCTGTTCTCATTGATAGTGAGTGAGTTATCATGAAATCCGATGATTTTATAAGGGGCTTCCCCACCTCACTTTGCACCTCTCTCTCCTGCCACCACGTGAAGAAGGATGTGTTTGCTTCCCCTTCTGCCACAATTGCAAATTTCCTGAGGCTTCCCCAGCCATGCAGAACTGTGAGTCAATTAAACCTCTTTTTTTTTTTTTTTTTTGTAAATTACCCAGTCCCAGGCAGTTCTTTATGGCAGAGTGAGAATGGAGTAATACAGTAAATTGGTCCTGAGGGAGTGGGGTGCTATAAAGATACCCCAAAATGTGGAAGTGACCTTGGAACTGGGTAACAGGCAGAGGTTGGAACAGTTTGGAGGGCTCAGAAGAAGACAGGAAAATGTGGGAAAAGTTTGGAACTTCCTAGAGATTTGGAGGGCTCCATAGACAGGAAAATATGGGAAAGTCAGGAAGTTCCTAGAGACTTCTTGAATGGTTGGACCAAAATGCTGATAGTGCATGTGGAAAATGAAGTCCAGGCTGAGGTGGCCTCAGATGAAGATGAGGAACTTCTTGGGAACTGGAGCAAAGGTGACTCTTGCTATGCTTAGCAAAGAGACTGGGGTCATTTTTTCCCCTGCCCTAGAGCTCTGTGGAACTTTGAACTTGAGAGAGATGACATAGGGTATCTGGCAGAAGAAATATCCAAGTGGCAAAGCATTCAAGAGGAGGCAGAACGTAAAAGTTTGGAAAACATTGGCTGGGTGCGGCGGTTCATGCCTGTAATCCCAGCACTTTGGGAGGCCAAGGCGGGCAGATCATGAGGTCAGGAGATCGAGAACATCCTGGCTAACACAGTGAAACCCCCGTCTCTACTAAAAATACAAAACATTAGCCAGGCGTGGTGGTGGGCGCCTGTGGTCCCAGCTACTCAGGAGGCTGAGGCAGGAGAATGGCATGAACCAGGAGGTGGAGCTTGCAGTGAGCCGAGATTGCACCACTGCACTGCAGCCTGGGTGACGCAGCGAAACTCCATCTCAAAAAAAAAAAAAAAAAAAAAAAAGTGTGGAAAACATGCAGCTGGACCATGAGATAGAAAGGAAAAACCCATTTTCTGAGGAGAAATTCAAGCTGGCTGCAGAAGTTTGCATAAGTAATGAGGAGCCAAATGCCACTTGCCAAGACAATGGGGAAAATGTCTCCAGGGTTTGTCAGAGACCTTTGCAGCAGCTGCTCCCATCGCAGGCCAAGAGGCCTGGGAGGGAAAAATGATTTCCTGGGCCAAACCCAGTGCCCCTTGCTCTATGCAGCCTTAGGACATAGCATCATGTGTCCCAGCTGCTTCGATTCCAGCCATGGCTAAAAGGGGCCAACAAACATGTTGGGCTGTTGCTTCAGAGAGTGCAAGCCCACAGCCTTGGTGGCTTACATGTGGTGTTGGGCCTGTGGGTGCACAGAAGTCAAAAATTAATGTTTGGGAACCTCCACCCAGATTTCAGAGGATGTATAGAAATGCCTGGATGTCCAGGAAGAAGTTTGCTGCAGGGGCAGAGCCTTCATGGAGAAACTCTGCTAGGGCAGTGCAGAAGGGAAATGTGGGGTGGGAGCCCCCAACACAGAGTTCCCACTGGACACCACCTGGTGGATCTGTGAGAAGAAGACCACTATCCTCCAGACCCCAGAATGGTAGATCCACCAACAGCTTGCACCATGTGCCTGGAAAAGCTGCAGACACTCAATGGCAGCCTGTGAAAGCAGCCTGGAGGGAGACTGTACCCTACAAAGCCACAGAGGCAGAGCTGCCCGAGGCCATGGGAGCCCACCTTTTGCATCAGTGTGACCTGGATATGAGACATAGGAGATCATTTTGGAACTTTAAGATTTAATGACTGTGCAGCTGGATTTCAGACTTGTATGGGACTGTAGCCCCTTTATTTTGGCTAATTTCTCCCATTAGGAATGGGAACATTTACTCAATGCCTGTACCCCAACTATATCTAGGAAGTAACTAACTTTCTTTTGATTTTACAGGCTCATAGGTGGAAGACACTTGCCTTATCTCAGATAAGACTTTGGGTTAATGCTGGAATGAGTTAAGACTTTGGGGTACCATTGGAAAGACATTATTGTGTTTTGAAATGTGAGGACATGAGACTTCGAAGGGTCCAGGGGTGGAATGATATGGTTTGGCTTTGTCCCTACCCAAAATCTCATCTTGAATAGTAATCCAATTTATAATCCCCATGTGTTGGGGGAGGGACCTTGTGGGAGGTGAATAGATCATGGGGGCGGTTCCTCCATGCTGTTCTCATGATAGTAAATGAGTTCTCATGTGATCTGGTGGTTTTATAAGGGGTGTTCTCCCTTTGCTCCACACTTCTCTCTCCTGCCACTGTGTGAAGAAGGATGTGTTTGCTTCCCCTTCCACCATGATTGTAAATTTCCTGAGACCTCCCCAGCCTTGTGGAACTGTGAGTCAGTTAAATCTCTTTCCTTTATAAATTACCCAGTCTCAGGCAGTTCTTTATAGCAGCATGAGAATGAACTAATACAGGGACCAAGGAACTAAATTAACAAAAATTTCTCTTTTTTCTCTTTTTTATTCTTTCCTCCCTCCTTCCCTCCCTCCTGATGTCTCTGCTTTTCTTTATACTTCCATTGATTCTCTATTTTCTGTAAGTTGAATTTTTTTGTGTATTTAGTCTTCAATCACTCTGACCCTTATCTATATACTGCTTGTTATAATTCTTAATGCCTAGAAAAAAATTAAATTCATTGTTTTCATTCTTCTTAAGCAAGTCAAAGTAAATTAGGTTGCCTGCCAGGGTATGGATAGCTTCCTTTGCATCTGGGGTCTAGGTCTAAACAATAGTGTCTGAGAGAGCTGGGGATGGTCATATGATCTAGTGTCCAAGCAATTGGACCTGTGAATGAGGATAATTTCCGTGAAAAAGAAATATGGGTAGGGCAAGGTATCAATCAGTGTTCTAGCAGAGAAACAGAATGAGTAGGGCTTATTATCTATCTATCTATCTATCTATCTATCTATCTATCTGTCTATCTATGTCTTGTATCTAACACAAGGAAGTCTCTTATGCCATTATGGGGACTGGCTAGGTAAATTTGAAATCCATAGGGCAGGCTATCAAGAAGGGCGGGCTGGAAATTCTCAGGCAGGAGCTGATGCTGCAGTCTAGAGGTAGAATTTCTGTTTTGTCAGAGAAACCTCAGTTTTGTTCTCCAGGCCTCTCATCTGTTTAGTTGAGGCCCCCTTAGAAAATTGAGGATAATTTCCTTTACTTAAAGTCAATTGATGGAAGATGCTAATCACATCTACAAAATACCTTCACGGCAGCACCTAGGTTAGTTTTTGAATAGCAGGGGACCATAGCCTAGCCAAATTGACACATAAAACTAACTGTCACAGGCAGACACTCCAAAACAGGCCAAATACATTGACTATACAAGAAGATGGAAGTGCAGTGTAAGAAAAAATATTGAGCCTGTTTTTGAACACATAGAGTTTTCAGTGTCCCTGAGTCATTGACACATTATTTTGTGCTTTTGTACAGTTTGTTCCAGATGATTTCTGAGGCTTCAGTTATAAAATAATTCCTATTATTATTGTGTGCAAAAACAATAGAGATGATTAACAAAAGGCAATTGTCATTGCAAAGAGAATAACCTTTCAGAATTAAAATTTTTTTCCTATTTACCACCTCTTCCCAGAAGGATAGTAACAGAATGAATTAATTTTGGCTAAGAAATAAGGCATTCGGCTTGTCATTTACTCAGCACCCCATAGGCCATATACTATGTTAGATGCTATAGATATGGATATGGAGAAACATGACTATAATCTAATGACTCTAGGCAAATTGATCATTTCAGTACATGTTACATTCTGTGAGAGAAATGTGCACAGCACTGAGGAGTGGCATATGAATCAAGCCAGGGGTTCATGGAAGGCTTCCTGGGAGACAGATATTTTGAACTAAACCTGAAGGTCAGGATTTAGATAGGCAGAGAAGATGGCCACAGGAAGGGGCAGCTGCTGGGAACAGAGAAACTTTGAGTAAACCTCTGCTATAGGCTGGTAAGGAGGACAGAAAAGTCAGACACTTTAGTGGGCTATTTAACTTTTTGAAAAGTGCTATAGGTTTGCAGGGAAAGAAATTAGTGTGTGTGGGGGCAGTGAGAGAAGTTATGTGTCTTGATCAGAGACTTGAGAGAAGAGAAGGAATTTCTAGGTGCACTATGATGATGAGGGTAGCTGGGACAGGCACAACTGGAGGGTCATTTTAGGCAGAAGGTAGAAGACAGCAGGTTTAGGGGTGAGGAAGAGAGTGGATTATTCATTTACTTTTGGCTATGTTGTATCTTTCCAAACATTCTCACGGTAGAGAGAAATAGCCTTATTAGCCAGACACTGGGTCAAATTTCAAAGCTTGTGTATTCCATGACTGTCATTTTATGGTAATCATATTATGCAAAAAATTCTAAAGTGATAGGTAATTCTTTCCCTAGATTTATTCATTCAGTTTCAAACAAAATTGTATTAAAATTCTTTTGTCCATTTTCTTTTGTTTTCCCTCCATTGTTTTAGCTCCTTCATCTTGCAGAGTTTTCTGATTGTATTAATGTTTGCTTGGATGTTAATCTTGTTCAGTTTACTTAGCATACATAATATGCAGTTTCCAAATTGTGACTTGATTCCTGCAGTTCCAATAATTCTCATTCATTCTTGTCATTTTAAATGTGATTGAAGGCAGAAAATTTACATGCTGCTGCATTAATGCATTTTGAAAGCTAACTTTGAAAATGTCATTTGTTTATATATACAAACCTTAAACCATCCAAGGGTTTTTTGAGTAAGAAGAATTTTATCTGCTCAGGACATATTGCCATGTTGTTTTCATTTATGCAGCTTTGAACTGTCAGCAACCAGCACATCTTCAGAACATCGAGATGAAGTAGATGGTAAACTTTGTGGAGTTGTGCTTGTTTGTTTGTGATTCTTTGTGCATCTGTGTGTGTATGTGTGTGTGCATGTGTTTTCAGTGGATTTGTCCAGTGAAGTAACATAGTGCTCCAGAGAAATATTAGTACATGGTTTTCCTCTTATTTTGTGTGCAAGTACTTTCTGTCCTATGTATGAAATAAGCTATGTGAATGTCCTTTGTATAACTAATGCATCATATCATGGTGAAACACTACTTCTTTTCATTATATTGAAAAAATATGCATCATATTATGGTGAAGCACTGCTTCTTTGCATTATATTGAAAAAATACTTCAGGCCTTGCACCTCTTACTGCAATAGAAATGTGCTGTGGTTTGAATGTGTCCCCTCCAAAATTCAGGTGTTGAAACTTAATGGCCAAATGACTAATATAACGCTATTAAGAGATATGGCCCTTAAGAGGTAATTAGTCCATAATAGCTTTTCCCTTGCGAATGGGATTAGGTACCCCTGTAAAAGGACTTGACAGAGGGATTTTGTCTCTTTTTACCCTTCCACCTTATGCCATAGAGGACACAGCATTCTTCTCCTCTGAGGAGAACAGTGTGCAAGGTGCCATTGTGGAGGAGGAGACCAGACTCTTACCAGGTAATGAACCTGCCGGCACCTTGATCTTGGACTTCACAACCTCTGGAACTGTGATAAATAATTTTACATTCTTCATTAATTACCCAGACTGATATTTTATTATGGAAACACAGACTAGGACAAAATTTATTTGTCCAAATTTAGTATTAAAACGGTTTTAATGTAACTCTTCTCTTTCTTAGCTTTAATATTTTCCTTCCTTCCTTCCTTCCCTCGCTCCCTCCTTCCTTCCTTCTTTTCTTTATTCCTTCCTTTCTTCCCTCCCTCCCCCTTCCTTCCTTCCCTCCTTCCTTCCCTTCTTCCCTCCTTCCCTCCTTTCTTCCTTTCTTCCTTCCCTTCCTTCCTTCCTTTTCTCCTTCCTCTCTTCTTGCTTCCTTCTTTTTTGCTTTTTTCTTGTCATTATTTCAGTGATTTCATTTCTCCTTTGCCTGTGCTGTCTTTTTAATATCTGCTACATACAAGGCTATACTCTTGACATTGTGAGAGTTATTAAGATAAAATAAATACTACAAATAATTAAGCACTTTTGAGTACTTATTATGGAGCAGGCATTCTTTCATATGTTTTAAATGTATTAATTTATATAATCTTCACAATTGTATGAAGCAAATACTGTTATCATCTCCATTTTGCAGATGACAAAACTGAGTTTTAAGTCCAGTAATTGTGCAAGGCCCCACAGGAGTTAAGGGGCAAAGATTTAAACCCATATTTTTAATCACATCCTTACTGTTTCATCTAACTAGAACCTAGCAGGAAAAGTGACAATCACAAAAAATACATAAAAAATAAAATAAATAAAGTAGGTATCCTGAGAGACATTCACACAAAGTACTACTGAAGCTCAGAGGAGGGGAGAAGATGAGAGCATGTTAGCCATCATCATGGACCTTAATGGATGGGGAGGATTTTGAGAGAGAATGGTAAAGGGGACATTCCAGCAAGAGGGAATGATTTATCTCTGGGATGGGACCATTGGGAACACAAAGGGGAGCAGTCAGAACAAAGCCTGGAAGGATGAGTCAGAGCCATGTTGTGTGAGGCTTTACATTCAAGCAGAGAAGTTGGCATTTAACATGTCAGGCAGGAGAAAAATAGCTGAAGGTTTTAAGCAGGAGAGTGACAGTGATTTGTATAAAATCATTTATTAAGATTCTGTAGAATGGATTAGCATGAGTGAGTTCAAAATCTGGGAGATTGAATTGAACTTTGATAAGAGAGACTAAAGGCTTGAATTCAAGTGTTGGCTTTGGGAATGATCTGGGGAGAATAAGAGGCCCTACATATGCATACAGAACTTAGTAACCTTGTGGGGGAAGAGGGATTTTTCCATGGTTTGTAAAGAAGCAGTACAGCTCTGGGAGAATGAGGGTATGGTTCACTTACACAGCAAGGCAGGTTTAAGGGGAGCAGAGTGGAGATGCATTCATATTTTGACTTATCAGTGTCCAAGAAAATGTTCCACCATTAATAAGAAATAAATTTATAAAGTCAAGGGCAAGAACTTTTAAGGATCCATCAGTGCTCAGCCAGATTGTTTTGCCTATCTCCTCTTTCCCCTTTTGTTGTTCTTTCACATTTGGCCTCCTATTTGGAAAGTTTCCCAAAGCCTGGATGGACTGGCTGCTCACCATTTATCTCCTCCTTCTGATTTCTCTCCATTGTCACAATCAAATTAATGAAATTATACCTCTTAGTTGTTTATGTCTGCATGGTGCTGAACCTTTGCTAATAAAAATATGCATTTCTGCTGATCTTTAGCAAAAAATAAAAGCAAAATCTTAGTGAAACCAAACCAAAACAGAGCAAATAAGCATGCAGCCTAGAGGAAAAGAGAAACTGGAAGCAAGAGAAACCAGGAAGCCATGCAGACATCAACCTAATAGAAATCAAGCAGAAACTGCCACAGAAACAACACTGTCTACATTTGTCTCCGTGGATTTTATCTCAGGTTCTGCCAATGAAAACCTGAGAGTAGGTCTTTTACAATTACCTACATGGTCTGTGGTCAACAGATTAAATTGGATTAAACAAACAAACAACTCTTGAGTAAGGGAGAACAGAAAGCTTTGGTTTTCTGGACTGGATAAGTAGAAGTTCCTTAATGGTGTGAAGAGAGGTCACAGCTGAGTTACTCAAAGTAGAAACATGGAGACATTGTTTTGAAAGTTATATTAAAGAATACAAGTTTAGGATGTTTACAAATAAGTTTATTATATCATATTCCTTCAACCTCATTAGCTGTCAGCTAATGGCATTAACAGAAGGAAAAGTTTCTATTTTTAATTCTCTCAACCTATAAGGATCTGAGTAAAATTACTTCCTGAGAAGTCTTTTGTTGAAAATCATAGTTAGCAAACAGATTTAAGATCAAGTTATTTTCTTCAATTAATGAGATTTATTTTGATATCAGTTTTGAGACATCACCATGTTTTCTTTTTTTTTTAATTCCCAGATGTGCTATAATTCTGAACTAAGTGTGTGCCTTTTAGATTTCTTTCTGGTGTCTTGCCAATTGCCTGTTGACCTTCTGCTTCTGTCTTCCACAGCCATCTCTACACATCATTCTTCTGATCTTATTCTGTGTGTCTTTATAGCAAGCGTATCTACAAGTCATGTTACCAATAGGTCCAAACTTCTGAATTCACACCTGGCACCCCCTTTATTTTTAGCTATGAACTTCTCAGGATAGGACTCTTGTCTTTAATCATATCACCATTCTCCCCCTCATAATAACTCTGCTTTAGAAACTCAGGGCAATTATCATTGCTGCTGAGGTGGCCTTCCCAACCTCCTTTCTTCTCTAGTTGAGTTAGTCAGGAACTCTCATCACACCTTGTAATCCTTTCTCTCATTGAGTACAGAAGCTGTGTCATTCTTTCTCTTTTTTTTTTTTATCTTCAGAGATTTGCATTGTTTTCAGCACACAATGGATTCCTCAGTTAAGACCTGTGGAGTGAGAAAACAAAGGAACTATGTACTCATATCTGTTAAAAAAAGTGTGCTTACAAAATGGACTTACATATAGCTATTGATGTATCTACAAATTAGGTTCATTTTTAGCCTTTTCCCAAATCCCCTTTCTGAGGCGTCTTCCTATATATTGGTCCACCTCCATTGGCACTAGTGCCTTGATGCCACCTTTAGGCATTGCTTGAGGCTCAAAAAGTGTTCATTTCTCCTCTTCCCATCACCATTTCTATTCTTCCATTCCTGTGATAATAGCTAGTTGTCAGCAAAAGAGAACAGTGTCTTTTAATTCTCATAAAATAACAAAGAAATAGGAATGTAATGATTGAGCTTTCTAAAATCCATTTGAATTTCAAATGCAAGTGTTAATCCTGAAGAATCAATCTCTAATGGTAAGATTTAGGGTATCACCTGAAAAACATCTCATAACCTGCTAGTCTATCTGTAAAACCCAGTCTGCACAACCCTGGGATATGGATACATTGGGACAGGGTAGTTATTTGTGGGGGGTGTGCATTAGGATATTCTTTTCTTAGATGTGATCTTTAGCTCCCCAGACATGCTGGGATAGAGCTCAACTTATGTTAAGTGCTTACTGCAATCCCTGCAATGACTGGCTCATGGAAAGGGAGCCCAGGTTCCTCCCCAGGCTCATTTATTGCCACTTCCCTCTGCATACTCTACATTCCAGTGTGGCTGGCTTTCACTTAGTTTTGTATATATAGCCTAATCTTTTCTGGACTCAGAATGTACTACTCTATCATTCAGGAAGGACATCCTCCTCTTCTATGCCTGGTTAACTTCTACTCATTCTGCTCATCTCTCTGGTACTATATACTTTATATCACTACGGGGTATATATCCAAAGGAAATCAAATTAGTATGTTGAAGAGCTATCTTTGTACCCACATTTACTGAAGCATTATTCACAATAGCACTATTCATAATATTCACAATGTGGAGCCAACCTAAGTGTCCATCAATGGATGAGTGGATGAAGAAAATGTGGTATATATGCACAATGGAATGCTATTCAATCATAGAAAGAATGAAATCTTCTCATTTGTGACAACATGGATGAGTTTGAAAAACATTATGCTAAGTGAAATAAGCCAGACACAGAAAGACAAATACCACATAATCTCACTCATATGTGGAATCTAAAAAAGTTGATCTCATAGAAGTATAGTGTAGACTGCTGGTTACCAGAGGTTGGGGTGGTTAGGAGGGAGGGAAAATAGGGGGATATTCATCAAAGGATACCCAAGTGGATCTCAGAGATATTTTGGGATCTGTTCCAGACCACTGAAATAAAATAAATATTGCAATAAAGTGAGTGACATGAATTTTTGGTTTCCCACTGCATATAAAAGTTTACACCATACTGTAGTTTATTAAGTGTGCATGCTTACTGTTCAGCACAGTAAAAATAAAGTCACTTTGGGAATAAATGGCAGACATGCTTATTGCTCATGATAAAAGATTTGGGTTCCCCAGGCTTGGGTTTTCTCTTCTATAATTAAACCATGTGCATAGTAATCCACTGGGGCCTATTCAATTTGTGGGACTTAGAGGCAAGGGGAATTGACACAGATATGCTGATACGCTGTTTGTTCTTCCATGAGTAATAAAGTCATTTGTCTCTAATTCGTGAGTCTCGTGTTCTCTGCCAGAAAACCTGAAACTGTGATAGGTTGTTACCAAGTAGATTAGTCTTAGATCCTTCACAGTTGACAATGATATCCTCAACTAAAAATGTTTCCATGATTTCTCTATTGCTTTTAAAAGTAAATTCCTTATCATGCTCTGCAGGGCCCATATCATCTAATTCCTTTCTACTTCTCCAAATTCTACTTTTGCTATGCCCCACAACTTAATTTATCCTTTAACTGATTTAAGATTTTCCAGTGTCAGGGTTCTCAGTTGTCTCAACCCCTAGTTAATTATTTCCACTGGCTTACCACTTCTACCACCACAACTGTGTACTGTCATGTCCCCAAATAGATCCCCTGCTAAAGACATCCCCACAAATCTACCAAAATAATAAAGATTTGGGTAGGATGTTCATATAAGAGATATTATGAGCATATTTTATTAGTAGTGTTAAAGTAATGATTTTTTTCACGTCTAGCTGCCCAGTAACTCTGTTTCCCTCACATTTAAAGTACTAGTTATCTCTGGTGGAAAGGTTTTTGCCTAAGGCTATAGTTTTGGAGTTATCAGGGTAGTACTTCATTCTGAAACTGCAATATTAAGATATATACCAGTGCATCTGGGCATGGTAGCACACCATTATAGTTCCAGCTTCCTGGGAGGCTGAAGTGGGAGGATTGCTTGATCCCAGGAATTCAAGGCCAGCCTGGGCAACATAGCAAGCTTCTGCCTTTTCTTAAAAATACATACCAGCGGCATGAGCATTGCATAGCATCACAACACTAGGCCACATGTCCATGAAGAGAAAAATATCACCCTACTTAAGTAAGATGTACCTTTATTGGCTTTCATTTATAACATCTCCAAACCTGTCCATATAAATATATTCATAATTTTAGGTATCTGCTGTAGGTGACATTAAGAAAATCCACTTTTTGCCCTCACTCATCCCCATCGAGAACCCTATATGTGATATGTTAAAAATGGGCCTGTTTTTTATTTATTTATTTATTTATTTATTATTATTATACTTTAAGTTTTAGGGTACATGTGCACAATGTGCAGGTTAGTTACATATGTATATATGTGCCATGCTGGTGTGCTGCACCCACTAACTCGTCATCTAGCATTAGGTATATCTCCCAATGCTATCCCTCCCCCCACCCCACAACAGTCCCCAGAGTATGATGTTCCCCTTCCTGTGTCCATGTGTTCTCATTTTTCAGTTCCCACCTATGAGTGAGAATATGCGGTGTTTGGTTTTTTGTTCTTGCGATAGTTTACTGAGAATGATGATTTCCAATTTCATCCATGTCCCTACAAAGGACAGGAACTCATCATTTTTTATGGCTGCATAGTATTCCATGGTGTATATGTGCCACATTTTCTTAATCCAGTCTATCATTGTTGGACATTTGGGTTGGTTCCAAGTCTTTGCTATTGTGAATAATGCCGCAATAAACATACGTGTGCATGTGTCTTTATAGCAGCATGATTTATAGTCCTTTGGGTATATACCCAGTAATGGGATGGCTGGGTCAAATGGTATTTCTAGGTCTAGATCCCTGAGGAATCGCCACACTGACTTCCACAATGGTTGAACTAGTTTACAGTCCCACCAACAGTGTAAAAGTGTTCCTATTTCTCCACATCCTCTCCAGCACCTGTTGTTTCCTGACTTTTTAATGATTGCCATTCTAACTGGTGTGAAATGCTATCTCATTGTGCTTTTGATTTGCATTTCTCTGATGGCCAGTGATGGTGAGCATTTTTTCATGTGTTTTTTGGCTGCATAAATGTCTTCTTTTGAGAAGTGTCTGTTCATGTCCTTTGCCCACTTTTTGATGGGGTTGTTTGTTTTTTTCTTGTAAATTTGTTTGAGTTCATTGTAGATTCTGGATATTAGCCCTTTGTCAGATGAGTAGGTTGCAAAAACTTTCTCCCATTTTGTAGGTTGCCTGTTCACTCTGATGGTAGTTTCTTTTGCTGTGCAGAAGCTCTTTAGTTTAATTAGATCCCATTTGTCAATTTTGGTTTTTGTTGCCATTGCTTTTGGTGTTTTAGACATGAAGTCCTTGCCCATGCCTATGTCCTGAATGGTAATGCCTAGGTTTTCATCTAGGGTTTTTATGGTTTTAGGTCTAACGTACTGCCCAAGGTAATTTACAGATTCAATGCCATCCCCATCAAGCTACCAATGACTTTCTTCACAGAAATGGAAAAAGCTACTTTAAAGTTCATATGGAACCAAAAAATAGCCCACATTGCCAAGTCAATCCTGAGCCAAAAGAACAAAGCTGGAGGCATCACACTACCTGACTTCAAACTATACTACAGGGCTACAGTAACCAAAACAGCACGGTACTGGTACCAAAACAGAGATATAGATCAATGGAACAGAACATAGCCCTCACAAATAACGCCGCATATCTACAACTCTCTGATCTTTGACAAACCTGAGAAAAACAAGCAATGGGGAAACGATTCCCTATTTAATAAATGGTGCTGGGAAAACTGGCTAGCCATATGTAGAAAACTGAAACTGGATCCCTTCCTTACACCTTATACAAAAATCAATTCAAGATGGATTAAAGACTTGAATGTTAGACCTAAAAATGGGCCTGTTTTTAAGAGAGTTAGCTAACAACCAGGCCACAGAGTTAGCAAATGACAAAGCTGGCAGAAAATTTTGAACCACAGCTCTTCATTTTTTGGGTTACTTCGCTATGTTATTTCATTTTGACTCTGGAATAAAGTACATTAAACTGTGAATTTTCCATCTGTGTACACCACAAATCACAGTATCCTTCATCATAGAACAAAAAGATGAAATCTTGCCACGGTATTTGAGTAATAGCTCCCTGTTACGGTGACCTGATTTGAAAAAGACTGTGGCCTTGACGTTTTCTATGGATAAAATTTGTTCCATAACCCTTTATTTAGTAAAGGTTCTTTCCATTTTAAAAAAGTAACATTAATTTAATGTTAAGAAAATGGCATAGAACAAACATACAATTTAGGATTAAAACATGTTTATTTTCATGATGTAATTTTATCTAGAGAGTTTGTATCTAAAGGCAGTAGGATAATGACTTATAGAAGCAATATATGCTGTATAAAGATAAGTCTTTGGCTAACACTCAGATTTAGGTAGAAGTTAAATATGTAATTAGCTCTGTTTTATCTTTTTGATCCAAATAAACATTTCAAAGACTTGATACTACATTTTAAGATTAAGTTGGTAGAAAAATATGCAATTAGCTCTGTTTTATATTTTTCATCTAAATAAATATTTCAAAGAATTGATATTACACTTGAGGATTAAGTTCTGGGGTATACCGAATAAGATATTTAGGAAGTACTTTTAAGTATTTTGTCTGTTGGGACCACTGCATTCTTTGCACTGGGCATTATTTTATTACAGGCAGGGGGGACCAGGATAACAAGGAATGATGAGAAATTAGGAGATAAAAAGAAGAAAAGAAAAAGAGGATAGGGGAGAAAAGAGACAAAGGAAATGAATGAGAAAGAATTAGAAAGTCTTTGAAGAGAAATAAACGAGGAGGGTGTTGGATGGACACAAAATACAGAGTAGGCCAGGCGCAGTGGCTCATGCTTGTAATCTCAGCAATTTGGGAGGCTGAGGTGGGGGCATTGCTTGAGACCAGCCTGGGCAACATTGTGAGACCGCTACAAAAAAATAAAAATAAAAAATTAGCTGGGCATAGTGGTGCATGCCTGTAGTCCCAGCTATTCTGGAAGCTGAGGTGGGAGGACTGCTTGAGCCCAGGAGGTTGAGGCTGCAGTGAGCTATGATCACTGCACTTAACTCTAGCTTGGGTGACAGAGCAAGACCCTATCTCAATAAATAAATAAATAAATAAAATATAAAAATTGCACAATAAATCAATGAACTAGGGCAGAATAGAGGGCAAAAAAAATGAAGAAACACAATGAAGCTGAATTTTAATCTGTGACAAAAAGCTATGTGGAAATAGAAATAAAAAGTTTCTGACCCATTTAACTTTTAAAAAAAGAAGGGTTAGGGCTAATGGAAACTTGGATTACTGTGGTACTTAAGCATAATTTCTAGAACAGAGTATTAATATCTTATTATTATCATCTTCTAACTCCCTCTCTGATTCCGTATATTGTGGAGTCTGAAGGAGCTCTGTATCCTTAAGAAGTCTTTCAAATCACCATTAGTAACATAAAAGCCTGTTGCAGGAAAATAAACAATATTTTAATTTCAGCTTGAATAGGTGGTTCTTCAGATTTTCCCAGTTAAGTGAAGCAACAGAATAACCACACCATTTCTATGTGTTTATTTATATCCCTTGTCTGCATGGCTCAGCCAAAATGCCACTTCTTTATGAAAACTTTACCAGATCTTTCCCTTTTAAAGGGAATTTATCCTTCTTCCTTCATAGCATTTAATCCCAATTATGATACTGTCTAGAATTTTTATAGCTACGGGTTTGTTAGATTTCTTCTATAACCATTCACATATATAAATATTTATATATAACCTACAATGGTAGAATCTGTACAAACTAAGAAGTATTTATTAATGAATAAACAAATGAATTCCTAATTTATTCAAATGCAAGCCAGAGAGAATTTATTGGCATCTATTTTAAAAACTGCTGTTGTTTATGTAAAATCTAACTTACTGAAAGGCTTAGTACATTTTTTCCCTCTTTAGGAGATGCGTGGATGCTTGCTTGTGTGTGCACATGCATGCATGACTATTTTGAATAGGTTTATTTGACTTGTAAAGAGTGAGTAATTTCAAATTCAGGTCAAAATATTTCCATGATGCCAGCCTGGCTTTCTCAAGGGAGATATACTTCTACTGCTCAAAGTGAAAATTTAAAAATATCTGTGTCTCATGGGAAATGGTGCTTCCTTGAAGTAGCATACTTTTCTGCTTGCAGGTAATATGACAAAATGATTAAGATCTTAGGCTCTGGAGTAAGATGGAAGTCCAAATCTCCCACTCTGCCACTTTGGATTACCCAATTTTGATAGTTTCCTGTTTGCAAAATGGAGGAAATATTCATGATTATTTTATAGGATTGTTCTGAGGATTAAATGAGATGTAAAGTACTAAGCAAAGTACCCAGACCAGAGAAAACACCGTGTAAATGTTAGGTATAGTAACATCTACAGAGCTGTATGTTCAAATGCCCCGTTTTTGGAAACTTCTTTCCACTCTAATATGCATGGTTACTTCCTTATTTGTTCAGTGTGTCCTTATCCTTTGGCCAAAGCTAATTGGCTAAAAAATGGACTTCACCCTAACCTAGGTCAATATAAGTTTCTTCTTTGGGAATGGGAATTTGACACCAAGAGAATAATTTTTTTCTCATTTTGAATTGTTAGCCCTATAATGTAGACATGGGAGCTATCATGCGTATGGATTTTGCACATTACCTAGAGAAAATGAGAAAGCTAATCTTAAGCAGCAGAGAGAAGAAAAAAAATGGCAGGTTATTGGGCCCTGGTTAAAGATGGTGGATTGAACATACATATTAACCCCACTCTTTCCTGAAACCCTCATAAAACACTGTAAAGGAGTTAAAAGAAGGCATACATACATAGAGAAAAAGAAAATGAAACTTCTACTTCCAGAACAAGATGAAGGAGGTGCATTTTTTCTCATTCCTCCCACTAAGTACAGCTAAGTGCCTGGGACATTAAATATAAAACAAATTGAGAAGACTTTGAAAGGTGGAGTCAAGATAGACTGGCTAGGAATTTCAGAACTCTAGACAAGACACAGTGGTCAATTTCCTGGGTTTTCTTTTTGTCTCATATATGCTTATATTTCTGTGTGGTGAAAAAGCCAGCAACCTGGAAATGTGAATAATCACAGAGAAAAAGGAAAAATTAAGAAAAGCCTGTTTTTTTTTTTCTAGGCAAAACCAAAAAGTAGGCAGTATACCAGTAAAGTTTTAGACAACAATTACTCTAGTGTAATCAAACATTATAGAGAAAAGTGTGGCCCCTCCCATACCCCCAGCAATAAAGGCCTGGTGGGAAGCCTAGGATTCCTCCCTTGCCCAGTTGTGATGAGGTTCCCTCCCCAACTTGATGTGTTTCCCAGAAGGCCAAGGGGAGCTGACACTTTACTCCCCAACTGGGCATGTCAGTAGAGAATATTTGGGGAGCATGGACCTCCATTCCCATCCAGCAATAACCAACTGCTCCTCCTTCTCCCTGCCATGGTGGTATTACTGAAGGCTGAGTGGGAAACTAGGACCTTTACCTGCTTCCAGAGGTGACAAGGCCACCCCATGGTGTCAGTGAAGGCCACATAGAAGGAAGTAGTAAGTGTCCCTCATTCTCCCAGCCAGGGTTATGTCAGCAGAGGCTTATTGAGAACCAGAACTACCACCTGCCCTCAGTGGCAACAAGGAGCCCTTCTCCCCCTTCCCCAGGTATACATTAAGGCTGAGTGGGGAACTCAGACTTCCACATTTCTATCCCTTTTTTTTTTTTTTTTTTTTTTTTGAGACAGTGTCTCACTCTGTTACCCAGGCTGGAGTACAGTGGCACAGTTCCAGCTCACTGTAACCTCTACTACCCAAGTTCAAGTGATCCTCCCACCTCAGCCTCCTGAATATTTGGGCTACAGGTGTGCACCACTACACTGGCTAATTAAAAAATTTTTTTTGTAGAGCTGAGGTCTCTCTATGTTGCCAGGCTGGTCACTCCTGGGCTCAAGTGATCCATCTTCTTTGGCCTCCCACAGTGCTGGGATTACAGGTGTGAGCCACCCTGCTGGGCCAAGACCTTCCACATTCTGTCTCCACCCGGCAGTAATATGGTGTAAGACCTAAAATTAAGGTCAAGTATTAAGTGTTGTCTTAACATTTGTTGAAACCAGAAGGGCCTCAACTGGCCTAACCACATGTTCCCCTCCCCCTGATGCTGCAGATAAGGCCCTCTAGCCCAACAATCCCCCCATCAAGAGGATCAGGTGAAGTTCCTGCTTATCCCTGAGTAGTGGGTTTCAATTCCAGCCCTTGGAATTATTCAAACAAGTCAATCATATCCTCTCACAGGAACCAGGGGGCATCCCACTCTCTTGATACTACCAAGTTTTCCTTCTACAGTACCTGGTTGTTCATTCTGTCTTTGAGTGCAACATCAGTGTGACCTGGTATGGTGTAGTATGTGGTGTCCTCCTTCACAGGCTGTGAGTACATGTGACTAATAAATTGTTATCAATTTCATCTGTCTAGTGTTGGGTGTCATGTGTTCAGCCATCTCTATGGCTCTAGGCAGGAATCTTTCCCTTACCAATAAGGTGAATAGGAGGTCATTAAAGCAGGAACAAAACAGCATCATCCTACCCAAACTGGAGCAATGTAAAAAAAGAAAAACAACAACAGCAACAGTAACAGTTAAAGTTTAAAAGAGATCCCAAGTATTATAATGTAACACACAAATGTTCAGGTTTCAATAAAAAGCAAGGCATCATTCCAAAAACCAGGAAGATCAAAAATGGAATGAAAAAGACAACCCGTAAATTCCAACACTGTCATGACACAGATGTTAGAATTATCTGATAGGATTTTGAAGCAGCCATCATAAAAATGCTCCAGCAAACAATTGTAAATACACTTGAAACAAATTAAAAAAACAGAAAATCTCAGTGAAGAAATAAAATATATAAAGAGGGAACAAACGGACATTCTAGAACTGAAAAAAAATACAATAAACAAAATGAAAACTCAGTGAATGAGTTTCACAACAGAATGGAGATAACAGATAAAAAAAAATCAGTGAATTTGAAAGAACAATAAAAATTACCCAATCTGGAACAGGGAAAAAATACGTTAAAAAAAAAAAAGGGAAACAGACTCGCAGGGAACTGAACCTCACACCTTATACAAAAATTAACACACAGTGGACTATCTATTTAAATGTAAAATGTAAAACTCTCAAACTTTTAGAAGAAAGCATGTGAGAAAATATTCAGGACTTAAGACTTGGTGAAGTTCTTAGACTTGACAGCAAAAACATGACACACAGATGCAAAAAAATTGGTAAATTAGATTTTCCCAAAATTAACATCTTTCTCTACAAAAGACCCTGTTAAGTGGATGAAAAACAAGGTGCGGATTGGGAGAATGGAATATGTATATTACATATTACATATCTAGGTATCAAACTGATATCTAGAATATATAAAGAATTCTTAAAAGTTTATAATAAAACAATGACAACAACAAATAAAATTCAATTAGAACATGGAAAAGAGACATGAACAGACATTTCACTGGAGGATGTATAAATAATAAGCACAGGAAAAGATATTTAACATCACTAGCTATGAAGGAAATGCAAATTAAGACTAATGAGATATCATTACACATGTTAATATGATTAACATAAAAAATAGTGGCAATGCCAAATGCTGTAAGAATTTAGGGAAACTAGATCTTCCATACATTGCTGCTGAGAATGTAAAATGATACAGCCACTCTGGAAAATAGTTTGGCAGTTTCTTATAAAATTAAACATTCAACTACCATATGACTCAATAATCACACTTGTAACTGAACTCAGGTCTGGTCATTCATCACTTGAAAGCCAAAACTCAAGAGACAAGCTTTGGTGAAAAGGAAAGTTAGCTTTTATTTTGGAAGCTGGTAACCTGAGGGAGGCAGTGAACTCATGTTCAAAGATCACTTCTCTGATTTGTGTCTCTGCATCAGGGGTTTTTAAGAGGAAACTGGGGGAAGTGCAAATGATGATCAAAGCATTCTAGTAAAATGTGCACTGTCTCAGGCAGGTAGTTAATTATGGCTTTTTAGATCAATGTCTGGTAACCTTCTGCAGGCACCTCAGGCTATTCTTATCAGGCCAGCCAGCCCATTTCCAGAGTTGTTGGTCAGCATATTTTCTTTTATCTTTGTTGAAGGTCTAGTTTTCCTAAGGCTGTTTTTAATGAATAATCTATAAACTCAAGCAAAGCAGTAATTATTTCAAGCAAATGAGCTTTTCTCTAACATGGAGTCAGTACTGTTACACCCTTGTAGGCATTTATCACAGAGAAATAAAAATTTGTGTTACAAAAACCTATACAAGAATGGTTACAGCAGCTTAATTTGTAATCATCCTAAACTAGAAAAAAAACCAAAATGTCCTTCAATAAATATGTGGTTAATCAAACTGTAGCACACTCATAGCATAGAATAATTTTTTTCTTTGTCTTTAGGCTATGCATGGGAAAACTGAAGACTAAAGATGAGATATGAGATTAGTTTGTTCTCTATCTCTCATTACAAAAAACTTTTAAGTTTTCTAACTTAAAATTTCACATTAAGTAGAAAAAGTTAATTTTACATTACAAGAAGACTTGGTGTTAAGGAATCTGCAGTCAAAATGTATAAAATTCTCATCAATTAAAATACATTATTGTGATCCAGGTCTACTAAACACTGTGAATAACTAGAAAAATGATTTCCAGCCCTCCTTTTAGTCTTCCAGTAGTTAAAATGCACATCAAAATTTAAAACAATGTCCAAAATCACACAATAAACGAGTGGAAGAATGGGAATTGTGTCCCTATTTATCTTGTTCCAGAGCCAAGATCTTAACTGTATCGTGCATAGAAAGCCTGCAACTTGAGACCTAAACCACTCCAGAAAAGATTTTCCACTGGTCCATTGTCATTTTGGGTAAAACAAAGCAGCTACATCTTGTCTTCCCCTAATTTTCTCTACAGCAGAATAAAAACAGCAACAACACTGCTCTATTTTATTCATGAGCCCTGCCTATAATATCTTACTCTTTGGAAGGTCATGGTAACTCTGTTTTATCAAATATAATAGAATGTTAAATACAACTCTTCCTGCTATCTCAGAGATTACTTATAAGCCTCCAAAACCAAAAAGAAGTACCGCTAAGGCATGGAGCAAGGAAGAGGTGGATCACAAATATGGTACAATACATACTGAGCTATTGTGAAGGCTGTTCTGCCAACCTCCACTTTTTGGCCACATCCAGGTTACATGAGAGAGGTTGAAGAGGCTATTGTCTTTTCCAAATGAAGCATACAGAGGTTGATGTGGTATTCCAAGTTTGGAGGTCCTAGAGATTGAGGCTATGTGTGAATTTTGTCAGGAAATATCCCAGGCAGAGCATCACTTGAGATGCCTGCCTGGTGACAGAGAAAGGTCTGCACAGAAAGTGAGATGTAATTTGTGGTGTGGAAAGGGACCTATCTTTTGAGTATTAGATGTTGACCCAGCAGACATGTGGGTTAATATTTAAAGGGACTCCACAAAGAGGACATCTGGAGTGGTGAAAAGACTCCAAGAGAGGGAGGAGCCATTGGAAAATAGAAAGCAGACATGGGTCCTAAGTGGACAATGGAAAAAACTCTATCACCATCTGGGAAGTTGGTGGGTCTGAGGAATCCTCAAGAGCAGCTGGCAGAGAGGAAAAACTTTTCCTCTACTCTGTCATATTCAGTATCTGGGGGTCTGTGACTTAAACTAGCAAAAGACAGATTAATAGGAGAAAAGGCATACAATTTTTATTAATGTTTACATTCATGGGAGTTCACAGGGGGAAAAAGTGAAACTCAAGGAGTATTTAGACTCAGGGGCTTAGTTAGATGGTAATGTTAACAAAAGAAAGGGAGTTTGAATTTTGAGGGATGATAAATTGCAGATAAGTGACTTGGAAACATGAGAAAACTTATGGAAGATAACAGTTATTTTCATAGGGTATTTTTATGCAAACTTATCTCCTTGTTGACTCTGTCTTCAGTGATAATAGTTGCTCTCCTCTTTCTGGTATGAGGAAGGGGTTGTGGGGGACACATCTTTGCAAAAATAAATTTATGTCCTGCTTTTGGGCAGATAAGGGGAGGGCAACAAACTGTTCTGCATATTGATTCTTAATAATCCTCAGCTCAAAATACTCTTTTTGCCAAAGTGGCATATTTTGGAGTGGCATATCCTGATCCCCTTCACAGCTCTCCCTATTTCAGGCTTCTGAGCCTGAAGCAATCTGGAGCAGGTGAATTGAGCTTGGAGTAATGAGCCATTGGACAGGAATTCTGTTATTTATTATCTGATAGTGACTGAAAAAGCTAGGGGATTCATTGCAATTTCATTTTGGAGGATTGAACAGAGCTCTTTAGTGGAATGAGTTTAATGGAGAGTGAGGGTATATTAGTCAGGGTTCTCTATGGGGACAGAAGTAACAGGATAGATGTATATATAAAGGGGAGTTTATTAAGGAGTATTGACTCACACGTTCACAAAGGTGAGGTCCCACAATAGGCCATCTGCAAGCCGAGGAGCAAGGAAGCCAGTCCGAGTCTGAAACCTGAAGAACTTGGAGTCCGAAGTTTGAGGGCAGGAAGCATCCAGCATGGGAGAAAGATGTAGGCCAGAAGACTAAACCAGTCTAGTCTTTCACATTCTTCTGCTAGCTTTTATTCTGACCACACTGGCAGCTGATTAGATGGTGCCCACCCAGATTGAGGGTGGGTCTGCCTTTCTAGTCTACTGACTCAAATGTTAATCTCCTTTGGCAACACACTCACAGACACACCCAGGAACAATACTTTGCATCCTTCAGTCTAATCAAGTGGACACTCAGTATTAACCATCACAGAGGGAAAACATAAAGTTGCTTTCTCCATGCTTCTGACCAATTAAAACCATTTGGGATGGGGAAATTCAATGGAGACAGATACTATGGAACGATGAAAACAGCCTGCATGCTAGTTGTCAAGATTAGCCCCCTCCTAGTCACCTAATAGAAGAGTGTGAAAGAGGAATATTCCAACACAATATGTAGAGTTAAGTGAGATGATAAAGATATGATGAAAAATTCCTTATTGCAAAGCTGATTTAGGAGTTAAAAAGAAATTAGGCAGATAATGACAGTATGGAAATCCTTGGTTAGGTTTTCTTTTCATGAAAAACAGCTCCAAAATCGTTTTCTTTTCTAACTAAAAGCAGCCTGTAAAATTGGGCTGCAGACATAAACAAGCAAGCTGGAAGCTGGCACAGGTGAATGCTGGCAGTTGTGCCTATAGGAGAAAATGCTACCTGGGACCAGACATGATCAAAATGGTGGCTCCATCTGCTCTTTGCCAGCCATGTGTACAGTAAGGAGCAGACAAGATGGCACTGGCTGAGTGGAAAGCCTATTTACATAATAAGATTAGGGTGGGGTGACCAGCCTTCTCTGTGCTACGTAAACATCATATCTGGTTGAACCAATCTGTGGGTCCTGGTAAATCAGACACTGCCTCCTCAAGCCTACCTATAAAATTGGCTGCAGTCTGCTGCTTTTCCCCTTTTGGATGTCTCTATCACAAGAGAGAGACAGCTGCTCTTCTCTCTCTTTTCTTCTGCCTATTAAAATTTCCACTCCTTAACCCAATCCATGTGTGTGTGTCTGTGTCAGTAGACTTCTCAGTGGGAGATCATGAACCCCAGGTATTGGGGGAAACAGCCCCCAGTGTTTCAATGTAGGTTCTTTAATATTTTCCCTAAGTGTCGGCCAGTCTGAGAAATAAACAGAAAGAGTACAAAAGAGAGAAATTTTACAGCTCAGTCTTGGGGGTGACATCACATGTTGGCAGATTCCGTGATGCCCCCAAGCCACAAAATCAGCAAGTTTTTATTAGCGATTTTCAAAGGGGAGGGAGTGTATGAATAGGGTATGGGTCACAGAGATCACATGCTTCAAAAGGCAATAAAATATCACAAGGCAAATGGGGGCAGAGCAAGATCACAAGGCCAGGGTGAAATTAGAATTGCTGATGAGGTTTCATGTCCCACTGTGCATGCATTGTCATTGATAAACATCTTAATAGGAAACAGGGTTTGAGAGCAGACAATCGGTTTGAGTAGAATTTGCCAGGCTGGAATTTCTTACTCCTAGCAAGCCTGAGGGTGCTGCAGGAGACCAGGGCATATTTTATCCCTTATCTTCAACTGCGTAAGACAGACACTCCCAGAGCGGCCATTTTAGAGGCTCCCCCTGGGAATGTGTTCTTTTCCCAGGGCTGTTCCTTGCTGAGAAAAAGAATCGAGCGATATTTCTCCTATTTGCTTTTGCAAGGAGAGAAATATGACTCTGTTCTGCCCGGCCCCGCAGGCAGTCAGACCTTATGATTACCTCGCTTGTTCCCTGAAAATCGCTGTTATCCTGTTCTTTTAGGATGCCCAGATTTCATATTGTTCAAACACACGTTTCACAAACAATTGGTAAAGATAACCCAATCATCACAGGGTGCTGAGGCGACAAACATCCTCAGTTTACGAAGATGATGAGATTAAGAGATTAAAATAGAGGCAGGCATAGGAAATTATAAGAGTATTGATTGGGGAAGTGATAAATGTCCATGAAATCTTCACAATCTATGTTCAGAGATGGCAGTAAAGACAGGCGTAAGTAATTATAAAAGTATTAATTTGGGGAACTAATAAATGTCCATGAAATCTTCACAATTTATGTTCTTCTGCTGTGGCTTCAGCTGGTCCCTCCATTCAGGGTCCCTGACTTCCTACACACCCAGGTATTTAGCCCAGACAATGATGTCGCTTCATTGGGAGTGTAAGAGATCATAATGTGACTTTATGTTAAAATGACACTATGTATAGATCAGATAATTACAGTAAGAGGTAAATTATATGGGATTAATTTAGACTCTGGATAGAAGATGAGAACCATGTGTCTACCTAGATAAAGGCATAAAGAGATCATGGTGCAGATGAGTTGGTAGAGGGAATCTTTTGGGAACTTTGGGAGCAGCAGAACAGTATACACTTCCAGACTCATTCAGAGCTAGCATGTAACCTCAACCCAAGTGAAAAAGACTAGTTTTTTTTGGCCAAAGAAACTTGAAACTGGGCGCAGTGGCTCATGCCTGTAATCCCAGCACTTTGGGAGGCTAAGGTGGGCAGATCACCTGAGGTCAGGAGTTCAAGATCAGCCTGGCCAACATAGTGAAACCCTATCTCTACTTAAAAAAAAAAAAACTACAAAAGATCTAGCCAGGCATGGTGGCACAAGCCTGTAGTCCCAGCTATTTGGGAGGCTGAGGCACAAGGATTGCTTGAACCCAGGAGGCGGAGGTTGCAGTGAGCCAAGATGGTGCCACTGTACTCCAGCCTGGGTGACAGAGCAAGACTTTGTCTCAAAAAAAAAAAAAAGAAAAAGAAACTTGAGAACTTATTTTGAACCAGATATACATGTAGGTTGAAATACAGAAGAAAATGCCAAATTTCAACTTAGAAAGAGAATGAATAAACAAATCTGTTAACAAGGTGGCCTTGACTGGGCTGACACAATTATAGTAAACAGATGCATAACTGCTGTTGCCACATGGGTGTTAACACCCATCTGCTTACCCCCATACCTAAAGGTGATTTGAAATTGAGACTGATGGTATCACACACACACCAAGAAAATGTGAAAAGATTCATTATTCATGTATGAGGCTTTCTGGGAAGACAAGGGCTGGTCTGAAATGGCTTTGGTTTTTACTGTGATTAAGGGGTGGGGGCAGGGTTTTTGTGGTTTGAACTTCCCCCTGAGCTAAAACAGGGAGATGGAGCTTTCTCATTAGTTTTCCTAGAAGTGGGACAAGTCAGGAGGGGAGACAGCTAGGACTTGAAAACTTTCAGCAGCAAAACATCAAAAATGGAATGAGACTCTTTAACGATAACATCCATCTCCTCACTTTCATACTTTTAAAGTTAAGAAAGTTTGCATTCGGCCGGGCATGGTGGCTCACGCCTGTAATTCCAGCACTTTAGGAGGCCAAGGCAGGTGGATCACGAGGTCAAGAGATCAAGACCATTCTAGCCAACATGGTGAAACCCCGTCTCTACTAAAAATACAAAAATTAGCTGGGCGTGGTGGTACGCACCTGTAGTTCCAGCTACTCCGGAGGCTGAGGCAGGAGAATCACTTGAGCCCGGGAGGCAGAGGTTGCAGTGAGCTGAGATCGTGCCACTGCACTCCGGCTTGGTGAAAGAGTGAGACTCTTTCTCAAAAAAAAAAAAAAAAAAAGTTTGCATTCAAGGTAATGGATCTGAGAGTGTACTTTGAAGAAATGAAAGTTTATAACGTAAAATTATAACCCCTGGAGAGAACCTGGAGCTCTCAGGTGGTCGTAATTAAGGTAGAGGGCTTGGTGTTTTAGAATGAAGAGACAAAATTTGAATATCAAGGTTTTTTCCTATATTAAAATAATTTTTATACCCTTATCTCTTAATTTTACTACTTCATTATTTTACAAATCTTTCCTATTATTTAAATGAAGTTACCTTCCATAGAGTACAAATTTCTATGACTTGAGGCCAGAGGACTTACTAATTACTCGCTGCAGATTTTCTTGTAGTATTTATGACCCACATAGTTGAATGTCTCACACGAAGTGCTTTTGCCAAAGATATCAAGGACAAAGGAAGTTGGAACTTTAAATTTATAAAGGTCTCATTTGTAATTTAAATCTGCCACTAAGTAGAAGAAATAATGTGATTAGAAATAGGTGATGGGAAACTAGAAAAAACAAATGATAACTGAACATTTTAAAGGAAGATTAGTTCTATTTTCTGGCTGGCTTTTGAAAAAGGATGTAAATGGAATTTTAGGTAACTAGCATAGGATGTTTTATGGTAGGTGAAAGAAACTATAGCTTGCAGGCCAAATCCAGCCCACTGTCTGCTTTTGTATGCCTCACAAGCTAATAATGGCATTGACATATTCAAATGATTACATTTTATGTAGTTACCTAAGTATCTGTATAATAGTCTCAATTTTACTTCTTGTCCTGCGGAGCCTAAAATATTTACTATCTTGCCCTCTACTGAAGTAAAATTTGCTGACCTCAGTTTAAGGGCTAGAATTTTGAGAAATAAGAAAAACGGTCAGAATTGAAGGAACAAAATAATGAGGGGGAAAATCTGCTTCAAGGTAGTATATATGTGTTTAGGACCTTTCCTTGTAACATGTGAAATATTATAATCTTAGTATTATCTCTTACAGAATTGCGGTATGCCATGTGGAGAATCCCACAGTTGTTTTTTAACTGTGTGGCCAGGATCCAGTGAGGTCTTATAATATGGTACTGTTGTTCATACTTGATTGTTTCTATAGAAACAGGTCTTCATAAGGAAGACTTCAAAGAAGCAAGGACCTCAGTCAAGTTATGGAGGAAGAAGACTTCACTAAAGGCAAGTGAACCACATGAACGGCCTGAGCCAAAAAATACATTATTAGCATAGATGCATTTAGCATAAACCCTGTGGCAGCTTAGCCAACTGACCTTAGTCCATATGTGCTGGTCAGGAGGGGATAAAAAAGTATGCTGGTGGGCCACAGTGGGTTTTTTTTGATGGGAAAGCTGAGATGAGGATGTGACTATCTCAGGCAAAGAAATGTTCACTGCTTACCAAATGAAACATAACTGAGTTTTGCATGTGCCAGACAGCATAGTAAAGGGCTGGTGCCAATCCTGGGTAGGCAGCATTAGATCTGCTGCCCCAAATTCCAGTCTGAGGTCAGCACCAAGGAGGAATTTGTGGAGGAGCCTACTTCAGACTCATGTCCTCATTCACAGGCTCAAAATATCCCTCCTAGTAGCTGGTTCCAATAGGCTCTACTTGGAGAACATTTCCATGAGACAGGTTTTAGATATAAGCAGTTCTTTAGCAAGTTGCAATTATTTAGCAGTGCAGAAACGGTCAATATGGCATTAGGACAAACATACCTACTCACATGAAAATCTAGTAGCTTTAAAACTAAATAGTACACCATTTAATTCAATACTGTGGCGCCAAAGGAAATAAAACTTAAGTGATTCAGATGGATGTAAAAGAAAGGTTCCCCAAATAAAACTAGTGACTACAGTTGCAAATTACTAAACTTTGCAAGAAGGGAACAGTTTCTCAAATGCCATTCTCTGCAAAAAGCAAAGAGAGTGAACTGGAGGTTTTTCTTCAGGCATGATACATTTATCATGCAAAACATAATTTCTTTCTGAGAGATTTTTTTCAAAATCTTTTCATGTTTGCAGGTCACGGGTTCTGAAGAACTGGCACCAGACTATTTTCTCTGTCTTCCCGCAGTTGAAACTACTGAGTCTGTGGTTACTCCAGGTGTTACATTTGGGGAATACTATCTAGTTTGGGATAACAATTTAGGTCCAAAGAATAATGGTTTGTTTTCTAAATTTCATGCACATGGGTCACTGCTGTGACAGTCTTTCCTTTCCTATTAACTTTTTTTCTGTAACAGGAGTTTCTTAACGGATGTGACATGGAATTGATGTAACTTCAGAGACCTTTTCCAATCAGGGACAGTACCGGTTGCAGCTCCTCAAAGAACTCCACCAACACATTAAGATATATTAGAGACAGCAGAATTGAAATTTGAGGAAGAAGAAATTGGAACATAGTTCTTTTGAACTTTATCTCACAAGGTCAAGAAAATTTGATTTCTAACTTTAATCCCTTTGGTTTTTTAATGTCTGTGGACTTTAGCTTGCAAATGAATTTATTTTTGAAGTTTAAATTCTTCCTGTGAATTTTAAAGTGAAAATAGTTTACTTGCAAATTTGAAGCATCTCTGTAATGCTAAAATTTTATTTTTAGAGTGATTTAATGTCATTTGATTTCATTGCGTAACCTTGAATAGATTATGTTGGATAATACTGCTGTACATAACTTGAGGTGAGATTTCCATCTCTCACCTCAGACTGCAGAGTAAACTTTTGGTCTTAGGCACAGAGTGGCTTAAAAGTTAATTAAATTAGTTTTTTATATCCATTTCAGAGGCTTCTGGGAAAAATCTGTGCAGCCCACTAGCAGTCCTAGAAAAGTACCCAAAAGGATAGTGGTTGGTATTAGGTACAGCAGACCTGTTTGGATTTATTGCTATTCTCATCCCCCAGGGATAAGTCACAGGCTTTGTATACTATACACTTAATGGTTGAGTTCAGAAGATTTAGAAAGAGAAACTGGGAGATGGGAGTGGGTTGGGGGAAATGCTTCTTTCTGACTTCCTTCCAAAGAAAGTCAATTCTATTAGATCATGGACACCATCCATGCCCTTACTAGCTCATGGACTCCATCCATCCACTTACTCATTGCATTTAGAGACCTGAAGTAACATATGTGGTTGTGGATTTTGGGAGGAGAAGTAGGGCAAGTGTAGCCCAGACTCTTCTTCCATTCTTTAGGTGTGAGACTGCCTTCTGACTGCAACCACTGGTACTACTTCATTTATGCCCAACGTTTTCCAGGTCCTTCAGTGAAGAGATTTTTCTGGGCTTGAGAATCAAAGTTCATCTAATTCTGGGATATAAGTCATATTCTCCAACATCAGTCTTATAAAAAATAAAGGTGACATGCATGTTGGGTTCTTTAATAAATGATTATTTTACTTTGTACCTTAATTTGTTCAGCACTTGGTTGGGAAATGGATCATGTTTCTTCCAATAAGAGTAGTTTCTTTGGCATAATTCATTATCTTTGGATAATAAATGGATCCTTTCAAAGATCCCAAAACTCACTATGCCAGAACTGCTTATAATATACACTTCCTGCCTCTACTTTTTCTTAACCTGGTTTATTTCCTTAAATTGCGAATGCATCATATGGTGAACTTGATCAATATGCAATATTTGACTGTTTCTACATGGACAAATTTACCACATATTTTAATTGTACTGTACCTTGTAAACAATATTCTGATTGTTGGTTGTCACAAAAAATGTAAGGGCCCTAAATCCTCTCCTGTGTTCTCTGCGTCTTGTTCTTAACCTTACCTCCTAATGCTGCCCTCACTCTTAAAATTTCTCACTCTTTGGAATGCCTAAGGTAAGAAAAAAAAATTCCCTAGATTCTCTTAGTCATAAAATGCTACAGGCACATTAAAGATGCTCAGCATCATTGCTAATCAAATAAATAAAAATGGAAATAAATATTACAGTATGGCTATTAGGCAAGCAAAATTTAAAAACCTGGTTAGTGCCAAATATTAGTAGGGATATGCAGACATAGAAACTCTCTTGTACTGCAGGAGATGGCGTAGGAGTGTAGGGCCACACTCCAGAGAGCAATCTAGTAATAGGTAATGAGAGTAAATACTGTATACACACACGCTTTGATTCAAAAATATTCTTTTTGCATATAAACCCAAGAAAATTCCCATACAGTTCCATAAGGAAACATGTATAAAAACATTTATTACTTTTGGTGGTAGAAAGTTAAAGGGTACCTGGTTATCTGCAGAAGCAAGAAACAAGTAGCTTTCCAGAAACAAGAGAAAGTTTGGAAGACTAATTCTTGTTTTCATCAAAGGAGTAAAATGAGCACAGTTTGCTGGCCCCTTCCCATGTAAAACCCTGAAAGTTCTGGGAAAAATAGAAGAAGGCAGACCAACACAGAATCACACAAAAAACTGGTACAAAACTGTAGATATCCCAAACGGTAACATTTAATAAACTGCAGGAAATAAAAAGAAGCTCACAGTAAAAAAAATCATGAGATGTCTAGACATACTATTAGGAAAGTAAAGCAAAGATAATAAATTATGCCAAAGAAACACTCTTATTGGAAGAAACATGATGAAAGAGACTAAAACAATAATATGTCATTGGAAAAATTAGGGCACCATTACAAATAAAAAATAGTTATGAAGAAATGGAAATATTGGACATGAAAAATATACTTGCCAAAATAAAGACATTGATTTGGAGGGAAGATAATATTTGAAGAATAATGCTAAAACATTTTTCAGAGCTAAAGAAAGACATAAGATATAAGAGTGTGTAGCCAAACATATAAGAACGATTTATAATTGGGCACATCAAAAATTACAAGAGCATCTTAAAATTTCCAATAGAGAAAAAGCAAATAATTTTCACAGAAATGAAAATTATACATTTATTCAACAATGATTTATAGAATGTTTGTTACAGGCTAGGAATTTTCTAGATTCTTATGATAATTTCAAATAAACTAAGATCCCTGTCCTTGTGGAATTTACATTGAGGTAAGGGAGATGAAGAGACTATAAATAATAAACATAATAACAGAAGAAATTAAAACAGAGTAAGGGGATTAGAAGTACCATGGAGAGGAGCTTGGGAGATGAGAAGATTGGTTTTAAAATATACTCATCACAAGAGTCATCCATCTCTTCTAGCCATTATCCCTTTATGGGTAACCATTACAGCAGCATACATTTTTTCCAGTTTGTGTAATCATTTATATTTAATGATTATATGCATACTTAACTTGTCAGTTTGACATGTCTGGTGGGTTATTTTAGGTTTACTGACTGGCAATTCCAGTTGCTGCTGCTGTTCCAGATGTTATCTTACTACAGGTGTGGATAACACAGAACTTAGTACTTGATATGCAGAAATTAGAATGTTATTTTTCTCCCTACCAATAAACTGAGAATTCCAGGGCAACATGCTTTCACCAAGCAGGGACAGCAATATTCTTTCACTATATTGATTCAGTTCTACATTACTTCTCTGGCTGTACGCCACAATTCAGTCATGAGAAAACATGATCACCTTTCTGTTCAACAGGGCACCATTCTGCTTCACTACTTGGATAAAATCATGCTTATAGGACTTAATTTATAAGAAGTAGCAGATACCTAGATGCTTGTTAAAGTACATACACATGGAAGAGGATGAAAGAAGGACCCCCCAAAAATTCAGAAGCCTACATTTTCAGTGATATTTCTAGAGGTTGCCAGTCTGAGGATGTTAGCACATCACATAAAAATTTTCTGCACTTGCGTCACCTACCAAAATGAAAGGAACGTGTTGTTAGGTAAGATGTTTTGAATCTTGAAGGTAATATGTACAACACTTACTTTGCTTCCCTAATCTGTAATGCTGTTAGTTTTGAATATCCAAGAGCAATAGAAGATCAAAACTGGTTCAGGCAGGAATACAAGCATTTCAGTCTCTTGGCTTTGATGAGATGGCACATCCGGTCACACTCAAAGTATCTGTGGCTTATTGGGATGCCATTTGGAACTTCTATCAAACTTATATAGGAAAGTCACCGGACAGTATTTTTTAAGGGTTTAAAGCAAAGCCATGACCTCTTTGGAAATTGCTATTTTGCTTTTGTAAATCAGATTTGGCTTGCTTTGAATACCTGATAGAGAACACCAAAGAATTACCTGAAATGATCTGAGTTGTATATTAGCCTATCAAAGACGTTGATGTCTATGGAAAAAATGCTTTGCAAAGTTAAAATCTCATTTTCTAAAATTATGGTATGTCTTCTGAAACTAAGACAAAATACTTATTCTTCTAAGACCATAAGAGCTAGGTCTGAGAACTAAGGAGTAGAAATGGGAGTGGTACCTTTACTATGACACCTAATTACTCACTTGAAAGATATTTGCTCCTCACTCTTTTGCCTTAGAGGTCTTAGTTCCCAAGGGAAAAATGCTTCCACCAGAGAAAACAACAGAGATTCCACTGAGCTAGGAAGTTGAGACTGCCACTTGTTTGTCTTGACCTCCTCTTGTACTAAGTCACATAAAAAGTAAAGATACTCTAATCAATGGGGTGATTTTGTAACCACCTTTGCAAAATTATGACAGTAAAACAAATCTGACATAGTTGACTCCACCTTGCTTCTGACTTCTAAGCTGCCCTTGGTCATTTCTGGGCATAGGCCAACCTAACTTTGGGAGGAATTTAATTTAGAGTTTAACTTAAAAGCAAAGACGATAATAGTCCCTCCCTAAAACCTGCTCAGGAATCTACAACTGCCTTTGTAAGAGTAACGAAAGGCCACAAGAATAGGATGATAGGAGGGCCCTGAACTCTGCTGAAATGTAGGCATGGCTTCTCTAATCCCTTACTGCTCAGGTATCATGTGGCTGGAGGTCACAAGATTTGTGACCTCCTCAATTTCTCCTATAGATAACATCACTATAGTAGAACCTAAAATTGATCTTTTGAGATTCTTTTTCAATTTTTTTTGGAAACTGACCGACTCCATCTGGACCTGTGATTCATAACTCAGCCATCCTGTGGCTCCACCGAGAGACAGACTTGGTACACAAGGACTGTTTTCTAAACCCCCATGATTTCAGCCCCAACCAATGAGAAGTACCCATTCCCTAGCTCCCTGCCCACCAAATTGTCCGTAAAAACTCTAATTTTTGAACCTCTGGGGAGACTGATTTGAGTAATAACTCTGTCTCCCACGTGGCTGGCCTCATGTCAATTAAACTCTTTCTATACTGCAATGCTATGGTTTCAGTGAATTAATTTTGTTGGGGGAAGAAGGCAGGAAAAACCCACTGGGTAATGATAACTAATCCTGATTACCAAGGGGACACAGGATAGCTACTACACAAAGAAGCATGGAAGTGTATGTCTAAGATCCAGGAAATCCTCCCAGAACCTACAAATATTGAAGAGGTAAAATTTAATTAAAGGTGCAGCAACCACATGGGAGGAGGACATTTAGGATTCAGATACCTCAGGAATGAAGGTTAGAATCACATGTCAGGTAACAAAACTTGATCAGCTGGAGTGCTGACTGAGGTCAAAGGAAACATCAAATAGGTAGCAGAATAATGAAGTTAGAAATACTAATTGCATTATAAATACCAATTACAGTCTGTGTCCATCTGCAAAGACCAAGACTAAATAAGATATCTGTATTTTCTCCTTGATTTACTATGCATTTATGAGTATTAATCAGTTTCCCTTTTTTCTTATATTTCCCCACATTTTGTATGTGTGTTGGTGGTAGGTAAGTTTATTATTTAGTGAATCACTCCAAATATTTCAAGACAAAAGTGTGACCGAGATAAAGGAAAAAAGAACAGCTCTCAAAAAATAATATAACGACTGATTTTACCCAGAGAAGAGGAAGACAGTTACATTTTTTTGCTACATATGCATTATGTTATGTAGGAGCAATTAGTGTTTATTCCATTCCTTATTTTCTCATTTGTTAATTTTTTAATTGACCATCTACTATAGGCCAGGTACAGTTCTAAGTACTGGAAATATCACAATTAACAAGTATAAGCATTGCACTCAAGGGTCTACATCTTAGTGGGGAGAGAAGACAATAAATACCATAAATAGAGAAAACGCATAGAGTGCTAGCATGATGTTAAGTGCTATAAAAAGTAGAAAAGGATTGGGAGATTCTTAGTGAGGGAAGTTGAGGGGGATACAATTTAGGTAAATTGAGCAGGAAAGGCCTCACTGATTTGGTGACATTTGAAGTAACATATCCTGAAGGACATGAGGTAAGGAGCCTTTTGAATAGCAGGAGAAGACATTCCAGATGGGGAGTGGGCAGTAAGGCCCTGAGGTGGGAGCGTGCTTGACATATTGAACAACTAGAAGGCAAGAATGGCTAGAAAGAAATGGTGTGTGTGTGTGTGTGTGTGTGTGTGTGTGTGTGTGTGTGAAATGTAAGGGAATTAATTCAGAGAATTATAAGGAAGCCAGATTGCCACTTGTTAGTCATTCTGATGACACTGGATTTAAACTGGAAGGAGAAAAAAAATTTTAAGAAGATAATTCATTGCTAATGTCAAAAGTTAATAATGGAAAGAATGACATATATTGATGTAGCCAGAGGTAAGAATCATGGTAAATAATAGAGTGACTCACTCAACATCTTTCCAATTCCATTCCATTGAGCTTTTTGTATGTTAAAGTTTGAAATTCATACTTTCCCACTAATATTTTCTTATAGCTCTCTTTTGAGGAGTGGTTTGATTTCTGCCAATCACATGCATTTGTGTAAGGATTGAATCTGTACTGTTTTATTTAGGGAGATGGTGTCACCTTAGATGTCTGTTGCAGATTCAGCAGGTGCTATATAGCTCTGGCGACATCAGCTATGGCAATGGCTTCCTGGTCCCCAGATTGAAGGTAAGGCAGCATTTTACATAAGCCAACAGTTCTGTTGGTACCTTCTGGTAAGACTTTATCTTAGGTAAGACTATGTCTTCCATCAGAAAGCAGTCCTAGCTGTGGAGTCTTGATCTCCAGATCACAGCTAAGGTAGTGTGTTTGGGAAAGCAATAGTTGGAAATAATGGCTTCCCATTTCCTCAGCAACCCTACTGTCTTTAGTTCATTTTCTGTTGTTGTTACAGAATACCAGAGACTGGGTAATTTATAAAGAAAAGTCATTTATTTCTCACAGTTTCAGAGGCTGGGAAATCCAAGAGCATGATACCAGCATCTGTCAAGGGTGTTCGTTCTGCACTGTAACATGTCGGAATGGCAAATGGGCATGCAAGACAAAGAGGAAATTGGATTTAAGTCATTCTTTTTATCAGGAAGCAACTCCTGTGATAACCAACCCTCCACTCCCATGGTAATGACATTAATCCATTTATGAGAGCAGAGCCCTTACGGCCTAATTACCTCTTAAAGGCCTTACCTCTTAATACTGTTACAATAACAATTAAATTTTAATATAAGTTTTGGAGGGGACATGCAAACCATGGCAACTACTGTTCTTGGAGGGCAGTCCCTTGATAGACCAGTTCTGTGATGTGGTTCTAGTTATTCCTGGAAACTTATCCTAGAATCAACTCTGCCGGCTGTTAAAAGGATTTTGGAAGCACTGAATTCCTTTTGGCTTTTTTCACAAGAGGCTCTCTATTGCTTGAAATTGAACCGATGGAAGTTGAAGGTTTTCTTTCACTCTTGGAGATACCAGTATGATATGTTATTTGAATCTGTACTCTTTGACCAACCCAAAGACCTTAAATAAAAAACAAAATAGAAACCTCCAAAGAGATGGAGGAGGGCACACTATAATTTGAATACATGGTATAACATGATAATACAAAACCTCAAAGCTAGTGAGAAAAAATAAATTAATAAACTCTCATTCTAGAGGAAGATAAAAAGACATTTTATAAATATGAATTTGTGAGCTTTAGACAAATAGGGTAATTTTTCTGCTATGCTATGATGTCATTATGCCTGCTCTAGTGTCCAGATTTTGATCTTCAATACTTTCCTTTAAATGGTATCAGAGCTTTTTAGAGAATAAGAAAATCTATATTTTAATATTCGAAATAAGCCTACAAACATTTTATCATTGTCGAAAACAAGGATGCTTTTGGAAAGTACATGAAAGGATAAAAATGCAAGTCTGGAAAGAAACTGCTAGAAGTAGTGACAAATTGAAAACAATGATTAAATTACAACTTGTTTTATCTGTGAGATGTCCATGATGATATTTAATGAAGACACATATTATTAATAATTGTATTAGAGGAAATCCTGTCAAGAACTGTGTAGGAGCTGTGATATTACCGTGTTTGGATGCTAACAAGTTAGCTAGCCTGCCACAGTCTCACAGTTGCTGACAGAAGACACAAAATTCCTGGGTCAAAGACAAAGGGTGTTGTTACTCATGGCATAGCAGGCAGCATGAACTTCATGTTTGCATGTGTTCTCCTTACCTCCCAACTTCCATGGGGGTGACACAGAGGCAGGACCAAATGAACGCTGCACACGTGGTGTATTTGTGCTGCAGTTGAGGAACCTTGTGAGATTAGGAGAACCTAATCCTTTGAAGATGCTGCTACCAAGCCAGATAAATAAGATAATTCAGATAATTAAGATTAAGATAATTAAGATAACTATTCTAATTATCTTGATCAGAAAATAAATCTTTCCTCCACCCCGGAGGGAGACACTATCTCTGTCTTCCATGTCTGTTTGCTCTACATTACTATTATGGGATACTTCTGAATAAAAAGCTCATACAAGATGGGAAAAAATGTCCTGGAGAGACATTTGAAATGTATTGTTTTTGTTATTTTGAAATATACTATACATTGTTGCTATGGTTTGAATATCTGTCCCCTCTACTCATGTTGAAATTTAATTTCCAGTGTGGAGAAATGTAATCCATTCATAAATTAATGGATTAATAGCTTATTGGACTAACAGGTTATCATAGGAGCAGGACTCTTGGCTTTATAAGAAGAGGGAGAGAGATCTGAGCTAGCACACTCAGCCCTCTTGCCATGTGATACCCTGTGCTACCATGGGACTTTACAGAGAGTCTCCAACAGCAAGAAGGTTCTTACCATATATGGCTCATTGACCTTGAACTTTCCAGCCTCCAGAACTGTAAGAAACAAATTTTGTTTCTCAAAAATTACCCAGTTTCATTCAGGTATTCTGTTATAAGCAACAAAAACAGACTAAGACAATTGTTATTGACTATAGTCACCCTTCTGTGCAATAGATCTCAAAACTTATTTCTTCTGTTTAACTGAAACTTTGTACCCTTTGACTGACAACTCTCCATTTTCTCCCTTACTGCCACCTCCCACTTCTTTAAGCCTCTGTTAACCGTCATTCTACTCTCTACTTCTATGAGTTCAGAATTTTTTAGATTCTACATACAATTCTCATTTTTCAATTAAAAAATAATCATTTAAAAATGTCATAGAGAATTGTCTCCCAAAGAAATCAAACCGTCAAATGTGAGTAAATTGATTGGTGAATGATTTCCCACAAAGTTGAAAAGGGCAAATTATTCAGTTATAAAAGGAAGGCACAGTGCTTTGCTTTATTTGATTTATATAATTCCTTCCTCTGTTGAGATAGTTCAATATTTATTCTAGTTTACTTGATATGTAAGCTATGTTCTATCTCCTGAGTTATCACTATGCGATATGGAATTTCTGATTAGAGAAGGATTAGGCATAGATATCAGTAAAGTCTGAATTCAAGACTGGAGGTTATTATGCCTAGAAACTGACCTTGACTTCACCTAGTCAAACAGGAAATTCTTGCCAAAAAGTTATGAGCTTATGTCTCACCAGATCGAGAGCAGGCAGACATGATTTTGGAGTCTTGGGGAAGTTGGGGTAGTTGTATGAAACATTTGGGATGGGAGCAGGTAGAGGAATATAAACACCATATGAGAATGGCAAAGTGAGCTCTTACCTTTGGAGAAATCCTCCGTTCCTCTATCACTCTATGCAAGTGCTAACATTTAAAGCTGTACTATCCTGCACTTCCTTATCAGGATCTTTTCTGTTTTATTTAATCATCACCATAATTTTCATACTATTTGTTATTAATACAACTTTATATGTCCCAGTTGTATTATACTGTCTTTTTATTCAAGGAATATTCCTCTTCTGTTGTGCTACACATTTTCTCTCAATTTTAAACTATTTGGTTCCATATGTATTTGTTGCTATTTTATATCACCATGCCATTATTCAAATAACACCCCATTTCTCCTACTCATCACTAGGCTATAGTTTCATCTTTGAGACCCTACTATTGCCATGGACTCCTTGAGAAATACAGGAGGGGACAAAGAATAGCAATGTACTTGTGCCACCCTTCCCCAACCCAGCCAGTGAAGCTAGCAGCAACAAAAGTGATCTCTTCCTTCCACTTGAGGTGAAGAGAAAGGAGAGTAAAGAAGACTTTGTCTTGCACCTTAGATACCAGGTCAGCCACAGTAGGACAGGGCACCAGGCAGAGTTGTGAGGCCCCCATTCCAGGCCCTAGCTCACAGATAACATTTCTAGATACACCCTGGGCCAGAAGGGAATCCACTGCCTTGAAGGAAAGGACCCAGTCCTGGCAGGATTCATCACCTGCTGACTAAAGAGCCCTTGGACCCTAAATAACCAACATGGATACCCATGTAGTATGCTATAGGAGTTGGGCTCTGAGACATGCTGGCTTCAGGTGTGGCCCAGTACATTCCTAGCTGTGGTGGCTATAGGGAGAGACTTCTTCTGCTTGAGAAAAGTAGAAAGAAAATAAAGTCCTCTTTACTTTTCTTGTACCTTAGCTAACACCTTGGCCATAGTGGGGTACAACACTGACCCCATGTGGGCTCTTGGGGTCCCTGAGTCCAGCCCTAGGCTCTTAGACAGCATTTCTGGACCTGGCCTGGGCCGGAGGGAGCCCACTGCCCTGAGAAGTGAATCCCTCAGGGACTGGCAGCATTCACCACAAGCTGACTGAAGAGCCCTTGGGCTTTAAGTGATCTTCAGCAGTGGCCTGGCAGAATCCCACATGGGCTGGTGGTGGTGGTGGCAGCCACTCAACTACCTGTGGAAAGGAGAAGAGCAGGAAGAACTTTGTCTTGTGGTTTCAGTGCCAGTGCAGCCACAGAATAATAGAATATCAGATAAATTTCTAAGGCTTTTGATTCTAACCACTAGTTCCCATATAGCATTTCTGAGCCTGTCCAGGCCTTGGGTGAACTCACTGCCCCAAAGGGAAGGACACAATCCTGGTTGGTTTTACAATCTGTTGAGTGTAGAGTCCCAGTGCCTTGAGTAAATGTATCTCAAAGAAATTCAAGATAACACAGAGAAGGAATTCAGAATTCCATCAGATAAATTTACTAAACATATTGAGATTATTTAAAAGAATCAAGCAAAAATTCTGGAGCTGACAAATGCAATTGACATACTGAAGAGTACATCAGAGTCTTTTACTAGCAGAATTGATCAAGCGGAAGAAAGAATTAGTGAGCTTGAAGACAGGCTATTTGAAAATATACAGTCAGAGAAGACAAAAGAAAAAAGAATAAAGCATGTCCACCAGGTCTGGAAAATAGCCTCAAAAGGACAAATCCAAGCATTACTGGCTTTAAGGAGGAGGCAGAGAAAGAGATAGGGGTAGAAAGTTTATTCAAAAGAATAATATCAGAAAACTTTTCAAACCTAGAGAAAGATATCAATATTCAAGAACAAGAGGTTTACACAACACCAAGAAGATTAAATCCAAATAAAATTACTTCAAGGCATTTAATAATCAAACTCCCAAAGGTCAAAGATAAAGAAAGGATCCTACAAGCAACAAGAGAAAAGAAACAAATAAGGTGCAATAGAACTTCAATACATGTAGCAGCAAACTTTACAGTGGAAACCTTATAGGCCAGGAGAGAACAGCATGACATATCTAAAGTGCTGAAGGAAAAACCTTTTACCCTGGAATAATATACCCAGTGAAAACATCCTTCAAGCATGAAGGAGAAATAATGACTTTCTTAGACATACAAAGGCTGAGGGATTTTATCAACACCAGATCTGTCCTACAAGAAATGCTAAAGGGAGTACTTCAATATGAAAGGGAAGGATTTTAGTGAGCAATATCAAATCATCTGAAGGTACAAAACTCACTGGTAATAGCACACAGAAAAACACAGAATATTATAACATTGTAATTATGGTGTGTAAAGTACTCTTAAGTAGAAAGACTAAATGATGAACCAATCAAAAAAAATTACAGCTTTTCAAGACATTGACCACACAATAAGACATACAAAGAAACAACAAAAAGTTAAAAAGTGGAGGGAGGAAGTTAAAGTGTAGAGTTTTTATTAGTTTTCTTTTTGCTTGGTTGTTTATGCAATCCATGTTAAGTTGTTATCAGTTTAAAATAATTGGTTATAAGACAGCATTTGCAAGCCTCATGGTAACCTCAAGTGAAAAAAACATACAATGGATACACACACAAAAAGCAAGAAATTAAATCATACCACCAGAGAAAATAATCTTCATTAAAAGTTAGGAAGGAAGAAAAGAAGGGAGAGAAGACAAAAAAAAAATCAGAAAACAAATAATAAAATGGCAGGAGTAAGTACTTACTTATCAATAATAACATTGAATGTAAATGGACTAAATCCTCATAATAAAAGGATAAAAAAGCAAGACCCAATGATCTGTTGCCTACAAGAAACACACTTCCCTTACAAGGATACACATAAGGGATGAAAAACCAATATTCCATGATGACGGAAATCAGAAAAGGCCAAGTGTATCTTATATCTGATACTTATATCAGACAAAATAGATTTCAAGACAAAAACTATAAGAGACAAAGAAGGTCATTATATAATGACAAAGGAGTCAATTCAGCAAGAGGATATAACAGTTGTAAATATATATGCACCCAATTCTGGAGCACTCAAATACACAAAGCAAATATTATTGGAGCTACAGAGAGAGACAGACTTCAATACAGTAATAGCTGGAGACTTCAACACCCCATTTTCAGCATTGGACAGATCATCTGGACAGAAAAATCAACAAAGAAACATTGGACTTAATCTGTACTACAGAACAATTGGACCTAATACATATTTACAGAGCATTTCATCCAATAGCTGCAGAATACACATTCTTCTCCTGAGAACATGGATCATTCTTAAGGATAAACCACATGTTAGGTCACAATACAGTTCTTACTACATTGAAAAAAGTTGGATAATATCAAGTATCTTCTCTGACCACAGTGGAATAAAACTAGAAATTAATAAGAAGAGAAATTTTGGAAACTATACAAATACATGGAAATTAATCAGTATGCACCTGAATTGACCAGTGGATCAATGAAGAAGTTAAGAAAAGTGTTGGTGGCATGTGCCTGTAATCCCAGCTACTTGGGAGGCTGAGGTAGGAGGGTCACCTGAGTTTGGGAGGTTAAGACTGCAGTGAGCCAAGACCGTGCCACTGCACTCCAGCCAGGGTGACAGAGTGAGACCCTCCCAAAAAGAAAGAAAGAAGAAAGAAAGAGAGAAAGAGAGAAAGAAAGAAAGAAAGGAAAGGAAGGAAGGAAGGAAGGAAAGGAAGGAAGGAAGAAAGGAAGGAAGGAAGGAAATTGAAAAATTCTTGAAACCAATGATAATGGAAACAAAACATACCAAAACCTATGGGATACAGCAAAAGCTGCACTAAGAGGTAAGTTTATACCTATAAGTGCCTACATCAAAAAAGAAGAAAAAGCTTACATAAATAACATAATGACACATCTGAGAGAGCTAGAAAAGCAGGAACAAACCAAACCTAAAATTAATAGGAGAAAAGATATAAAGATCAGAACAGAAGTAAAAAACCAAAATGAAGAAAACAATACAAAAAAATCAGCAAAGTTAAAAGTTAGTTTTCCAAAATAATAAATAAAATTGGCTAACCTTTAGCCAGAGTATGCAAAAAAGAGAAAAACCCAAATAAATAAAGTCAGAGATGAAAAAGTAAACATTACCACTGATATTGCAGAAATTCAGAGGATCAATATTGGCTACTATGAGCAACTGTATGCCAAAAAAAAAAAAAAGAGGAAAATCCAGAGGAAATGTGCAAATTCCTAGACACAAACAACTTACCAAGATTGAACCATGAAGAAGTCCAAAACCTCAATAGACCAATAACATGTAATGAGATTGAAGTCGTAATAAACAGTCTCCCAGCAAAGTAAAGCCGGAGAACCAATGGCTTACTGCTGTATTCTACCAAATATTTAAAGAAGAACTAATAGGAATCCTATCCAAACTATTCCAAGAAGAAGAGGAGGAGGGAATACTTCCAAACTCATTTTACAAGGCCAGTGTTACCCTGATACCAAAACCAGACAAAGACACATGAGAAAAAAAAAAAGAAAGAAAACTATAGGCCAATATTTCTGATGAACATTGATACAAAAATCCTCAACAAAATACTAGCAAATTGAATTCAACAACACCTTAAAAAGATCATTCAACATGACCAAGTGGGATTTATCCCAGGGAAGCAAGGATGGTTCAATATATGCAAATCAATCAATGTGGGGATGGTTAATGAATATAAAAAAATAGCAAGAAAGAATGAATAAGACCTAGTATTTGATAGCACAAAAAGGTGGCTACAGTAAATAATAATTTGATCATACATTTAAAAATAACTAAAAGAGTATAGTTAAATTGTTTGTAACACAAAGGTTAAATTCTTGAAGGGATGGATATCCCATTTACCACGATGTAATTACTATGCATTGCATGCCTGTATCAAAGTATCTCATGTACCTCATAAGTATATACACCTGCTACGTACCCAGAAATACAAAAAAAAGGCAATGCTTGGGCTAATTTTCTGCCAGCTAGCAGGTGGTTCCTCAGAACAAATATTATTTAGAAGATTAATATTAGTATTACTTTATTTGCATTTCAAGCTGGTGAGCCCTGTAAATATAGGAACTACATATTATTAATCCCTATGAAAGGTGAGGCGTATATATCTCAAATGATAGTAATTTCAAAATAGGAGACTATTAAATGTAGTGGCATTGTAGTAAATTCTTCCTGCTTTTTATTGTAGCTTTTAATTCTGTTACAGCAAATATAATACATTTTTTATTTTCAGATGACAATGTTGCTACTTTTGCTTTCTATTGAGAGCCTTGATTGCACTTAGGAGCAAATAAAAGGGTTATGATAAAGGTGTAACTGAGAGCCGGCAGATAATGGAACTCAATTCCAATATTATATACTCTCTCTAAATAAGGTACAGGCAAGAAGAGAAAGCCCTTTTTTAAATTTTTAAATTTTTTTTAAATTTTATTATTATTATACTTTAAGTTTTAGGGTACGTGTGCACAATGTGCAGGTTAGTTACATATGTATACATGTGCCATGCTGGTGTGCTGCACCCATTAACTCGTCATCTAGCATTAGGTATATCTCCTAAAGCTATCCCTCTCCCCGCCAAACCCCACAACAGTCCCCAGAGTGTGATGTTCCCCTTCCTGTGTCCATGTGTTCTCATTGTTCAATTCCCACCTATGAGTGAGAATATGCGGTGTTTGGTTTTTTGTTCTTGTGATAGTTTACTGAGAATGATGATTTCCAATTTCATCCATGTCCCTACAAAGGACATGAACTCATCATTTTTTATGGCTGCATAGTATTCCATGGTGTATATGTGCCACATTTTCTTAATCCAGTCTATCATTGTTGGACATTTGGATTGGTTCCAAGTCTTTGCTATTGTGAATAGTGCTGCAATAATCATACATGTGCATGTGTCTTTATAGCAGCATGATTTATAGTCCTTTGGGTATATACCCAGTAGGGAAAGCCCTTTTGCCCTCTGAAAGTTAACTGAAATGAACCGATAATAGGCAGATTAACAGGAGAAAAGGTGTACAAATTAATTAAGGTGCACAGGTGGAAAATCACAGGAGAATGATTACCCAACCACTCAATAAGTTTTAGAATCTTATATACTCTTCTTCTTCATAGGGGAGATGTGGAGAATGTAGGTAATTTTAGGGGGTGGAAAATGATTTTTAAGAAAATGGAATGGGCCAGACAATAGTTTGTAAATGATTCTTTTTGTAAACTGATGGGGATGGGGGAACAGAAAATAGTTTGGAACAAAGTTCTTCTGGGCTCTAGGTCTAGCGTTTAATTTTCAGTTTCTTCCGCTGTGATCTGACTTTAAGTTTTCTTTGGTTAGTAAAATTTTAGAGAGTGGATCAAAGGCAGTTGTGTTCCTCTTTGGCAGGTTAGATGATTTCTAGGCAAATAAAGAAACTCCAGAGAAGAGCCTTATCCTGTGCTTTCGTGGAGAGAGAGAGGAATGAGAGGCAGGAAGGGTTGGAAGGTTAGAGAAATCTTAAGCCTGCTTCTTTAGTTCCTCATGTCAAGGCACCATGTTTTGGGATGTTGTTTTCTGAGCCCCAACATAGGCATAAAATGTGATTGTACAGAAGACTTAATAACTAATCTCATACATGACAAGTTTCTTGCATTCCTAACATACATATTTTTACAGACACAGAGAACAGGTTTTGTAAAACACATGCAGGTATTCTCATACAAATGTGTAAAACTAATTTGGTTACTCATTTGTTGCACTTGTTGAATATAAAATGAAAAGATATGCATAATGGTATCTGATATGAAATTACAAGGCCTACTGAGAGGCAGTAGAGCTTTGTGATTAAGCATATGATGTCTGGAGTTGGGCTTTCAATGGTGGAATTATGATTCCACTGCTTATAAAATGTGGGACTGTGAACAAGTTACTTAATGTTATCTTTGCCTCAATTGCATTGTCTGAGAAAGTGAATATCTTTTTTTCTTTTAAAAATATGTACTTAGGTTGCTATGAGGATACAACCAGCAGGACTATGTTAGGCAATCTTGTCAGTACTAGGCTTATATATTTGCACAGACTATTTCTATATGTTCACACAAGACATTTGGTAATAATTGTTGACTCTGGGACATGGGAATGAGATGGATGTCTGTGCTGGGAGAAAGACTTGGTTTGTCCTTATACTGTTTACATTTCCTACCAAATTAAATGATCTAATTAATCTGAAAGGATTCAAAATAAATAAGAGTACAACAGTTTGGATTTCCATAGCCATATTGTTTTACTAGTTGTGGTGTTATGATATATATTTTCATCCATGGTTCCTGGCTCATAATTCCCATAGCCCTTGTTAACAGTCTTCTGTTATAAGGTTGGATGTGTTAGGCCTCAGGGACAGGCTTCTGACCTTCTTCCCTCCTTTCACCTGCCTCAATGGAGGACTCCAAAGCTCCCCTCCTTTCTGGTTGTGGGTCTTAAGTCCCTCCCATGAAAGAGTCCCACCCTATACCCTTGGAGAAGGAATGCTGACATCATGAAGCTTCCATAGACCCCAAGAGGGCAGCGTTCAGTGAGCTTCCAGATAGGTGCATACGCGGAGGTTCCTGGAGGGTGGTGCACCTAGGGAGGGCATAGAAGTTCCATGCCCCTTCCCCCAAATCTCACCCTACACATCTCTTCATTTGTATCCTTTGTGATATCCTTTATAATAAACTGGTAAACATAAGTGTTTCCCTGAGCTCTGTGAGCCACTCCAGCAAACTAATCAAACCCAAAGAGGGGATCATGGGAACCCCAACTTGAAGCTAGTCCATTGGAAGTTCTGACAGCCTGGACTTGCAACTGGTGTGTTGGGGGCAGAGAGGGGGCCAGTCATGGGGACTGAGCCTTCAACCTGTGGCATCTGACACTATCTCTGGGTAGTAGTGTCAGAACTGAATTAGAGGGCACGCAGCTGGTGTCTGCTGCTCGGTGTGTGGGGAAAATAAAGCCACACATTTGGTCACAAAAGCCTTCTTCTGTGTTGATGACTCTTGTGGTGTGAGAGTAGAAGAAAAACATGGTTTGAGAAGAGTTTTTTCCTGTACACTAGTACAATCACAGAAAAGTAGATTGCAGGTTTTTATAATGTTGTTTTGGACATTTGATCATATGATTTCATAATACTAAAACTTGAGAAAATTGTTCTTAGGACTTTTCTATTCTTTGGTATCCTATAAGATTTTCATAAGACTTTCCTTTTTTAATAGTTTAAATTTTTTTTGGCAACGCATATTTAATATTTTTCCCATATCTAGTTATATATTCAATTATCAACTTGATCTGTTTTGGAGATTCTCATATTTTGGACAATAGAAATTCATTGATCACAGTACCTCTGCAACCTAAATACTAAAGATGAGCTCATAAAAAAGACAAGATAGTATCAGGCAGCTCTGTCTATGACATTATGAGAATGTTTCAGAGGGGCTCTCATCTGTTTAGATGTAGCATCCTTTTGTCCATGAGAGAATAGAAGGTCAGGTTTGAATATAGGTTTATGGTACCTTTGAGTAGGAAAGAAAATGGAGTAGATCCAGTTCCCATGATTGGCATTATCCACACACAATGAGTCAGCAGAAAGCTGACTTTGAGAAGAGATTTGGCTATTGTATTTCTAAATTTTGAAAGGTAGGGGAAGTTGAGTGAGAAGTGTGGAAGAACACTGCAAGCTGGAGAGGCACCACACTGTAGACTTTGACTCAAGACAGCTGTCAGTCACAGGGGAGAGAGTGAAACAGAATTGGCATAGTGGAAAGCTGAAAGCAAGAACATTTTCAATTTTGCCTAGAGGTTTATTATCTTGCCACCTTGTGATTTAAGTCATTCATTTAATTACTACCGTCTCTTTTTTCTGGTCATACAAAAGCTTGAGAACAGATTGTCCTTACCTAATGCATATATTTTCCAGACTTCTTTATTCCCATGTTGGCACTAAGCATAAAATATTCCTTGATGGGACTTTGCTTCCAAATATCTCAATGCTTTTTCTTCATTCTCTGGCATCTGACATTTTATTAAATAATGTAGAGAAAATGTCTTTTCTTGTCTCTATAGCAAGCCAGGTGTCAAATGTTTATATTTCTTTCAGGTAACTATACCCAAGAGAACAACACACTTGGCATTTGGGCAATAGGGGCTGTAGGGTCTGTTCTGATTTGCAATAAGCACTGGGAGCATTATCCTGGTGGAGACACACTTGCTTCTGCTTCCCACCCTCATCCCCAAGGCAACAGTCAGTAGGAACACAGTGGCATTTGCTTCTTAGGGAAGATGTGCTTCCTGACTTATCCATTTGATTAACTGCTAAAAAATAGGGGTCCACAGTAATAACATATGCAGTACTTTGTGGTGTGAAAGAAGTGTCTCAGTTACCCTCCAAGGGACAGCTAAGAATCAGTCATTTTTTTAATAAATAGCACATGTGAGTTACAGAGTTAATTTTTCATTTAATCTATAACCTAAAAATTGGTTGGTGCCTTATAGGCTCCTGACCTTTCTTACTTTATCCCTATCTGAGGCTTTATTCTCTGAAGCGTTGTCCGTGTTTCAGCAGTCATTGCATAGCAAAGGACACATGTTGCTGTCTGGAGTACTTCCATGATGACAGCAGGTGATGAATGCCTTTTCTATAGGGATGACTAATATGGCTTTAGTTGGGGACCCTTGGTTATGAGGGGCAATAATGCAAAACATTCTAAGACACCTGATAACCTGAACTCCCATGTAACTGAAATGGCAAAATTGGCCCTATGATCTGGGAATTTGTCCAAGATTTTAAAAGTGTATCAGAGAAATGGACTTTCTAATTCATCTTTTTTTAGGTGCCTGTCTAGAGTCACATTATATGAGAGCTTAGCATATGCAGATTTTATGCCTCAACTTACCTTATTATTATGAAAACAAGACTTCTACTTGCTACAGAGACTTTCTCAACTTCTAATGAAAATAAGGGAAGAGAGAATAGAAGTATGGTGTAGGCCCCACATAAATAGAAGTAACATGGAAAACGCATCAGTGGGAACTGCTGAGGTACTCTAGATACAGTGAGCCCAGAATTCTTTCTCTATAGGCAACTACTTCTCTCACTTTCCCCCAAAACTGAAGAATAATATGGATTATGGATTCCATAACACTGTTAAATACATATCTCAGAATTTTTCTTTTCTTTTCTATGTATGTATGTATGTATGTATGTATGTATGTATGTATTGAGATGGAGTTTCACTCTTGTCACCCAGGCTGGAATGTAATGGTGCAATCTTGGCTCGTCACAACCTCTGCCTCCCAAGTTCAAGTGATTATCCCACCTCAGCCTCCCAAGTAGCTGTGATTACAGGTGCCCGCCACCACACCCAACTAGTTTTTGTACTTTTAGTAGAAATGGGGTTTCACCATGTTAGCCAGGCTGGTCTTGAACTCCTGACCTCAGGTGATCCGCCTGCCTTGGCCTCCCAAAGTGCTGGGATTACAGTATGAGCCACCTGTGTCCAGCCATAATCTGAAGAATTTCTAATTTTTCATTAGAAATGATTTATTTCTAATCTATTAGCATTTAGATAATCAAATATCATACTAAGTTCTGTTATATTTTTGCTTTAGTAACAAAGAAGGAAGGCTGCCCAGACATGTAATAGATGTGGCTCCATTATTTATCTAGTGAAATGTTCAGTTAGACATTTTGGATATATAAAGAAACAACAGAGTTTTCTGTGTAAAAGAGTTTCTGTGATAAATAAGGATAGAGTTTATCATAAGAGACAGCTGCATCGGTTTCTGTTTCAAGGTCATTCAAAGAAGGGAAAAAGAAAAAAAAGGAGCTGGTAATCTCTACCTAAATATGTGGCTGAAATTCTTGTCTAATTGTCAGAGAAAGGCAAGGCTTTAAAAAAAGACTGATGAGAGCAGAAGCATTCTGCCTCCTTTGTGGTTTGCTCTTTCTTCATGGCAGGGATGGGCTCCACATCTCCACTGTGGCCAGGGGCTTCTTACTGGTCTTTAGCTAGAGAGCACTGATGTGATCTAACATCTATGAGGTGTTTTAAACAGTGGCTAACACTCTATTATGCTCAGCACACAATACAGGGCTTGAAAAATCAGTGATAATTAGTACATATTTGTTAAATTAATGCTTCAAAAAATGCTGGGTTTGTGGAACACAGATGTTCAAAATATCTGAGTCCTGGGTTGCAGATGTATAATCACGGAAATGAGCTAAGGAATGGAATGGGTCAGATTTGTAACTGTTCACATATTGAACTTGCAAAGAGAAAGGGAAAGGGGTAAATTCAGAGTTTAGAGTCTTTCTGGGTTGGGAATTTTAGCTGTATCTTGGAATAAGATAACAGAGATGCACATAACTGTGAAAGGAAAATAAATCTCACGACCCCAAAATCACTAAGCCAAAGGGAAAAGTCAAACTGGGAACTGTGTCAGGCAAACTTGCCTCCCATTTCATTCCTAAATAAGATAGCTATAAAACAAACAAACAATAAACAAACAAAGCTACCTACCTCCTTCACCATTTGCCCACAAGGAAATTCCTTGTGGACAAAGGACAGACAGAACTCAAAAGTCACAGACAGAACTCAAAGTCATCCCTCTGCTTATGTGAGACAAATGCATATCTGACTATTTCCTTTGCCTTATTGTTTCACTAAGCCAGACCAAGGCATAAGTGACTATTTCTGTAAACTGTGTATTCAGCGAAAGGCTAATCAGAAACTCAAAATAATGCAACTGTTTGTCTCTTATCTGCCTATGACCTGGAAGCCTGCTCCCTGCTTCAAGTTGTCCTGTCTTTCTGGATCAAACCAATGTAGATTTTACCAATATTGATTGATGTCTCATGTCTCCCTACAATGTATAAAACCAAGCTGTGCCCTGATCACCTTGGGTACATGTCCTCAGGACCTCCTGAGGCTGTGTAACAGGAGTGTTTTTAACCTTGGCAAAATAAACTTTCTAAATTGCCTGAGACCTGTCTCAGATATTTTGGGTTCGCATAGGTAAGAAAATCTCTGAAACATAGTAGTTACAATATGCTGTAAAGAATAGAACACTAAGTATGTTTGACTAGACTGGTTAATAGTCTAGTTGAGAGATATAAAAAGGAAGTAAACAGTAGCATCAAAATACGTACTGGGGCTCATAAAGTGATACTCTAGAGACTGGTGCGTTAACGTACTAAGGGGTCTTAGAAGCTGCTTCAGGATCAAGGTACCTTTAACCTTGTCTTGTTAGCCTACTTCCCCCAAACTCTTGAAGTGCAAGGAGGGACACTCTCTGTAATTCCCTTATCTGACCAAGAGAGTCTTTCCAAAAGAAATGCAAGTAGAGATTGGGAGTCATCACTACACCCAGATAGATTTTTTATTTATTTTTCTGAGGGCAGCTACAAGAGATTATTTGGAAGACTTTATCTGCATAATAAGAGAACTTTTGATCCTGTGCAGATGAACCCCTCACCATCCCACTGATACAAGAAATTATTTAGGCAGACAGTGATGGTAAAGGAGTTCTCGGCAAAGCTTTTCTTTCTTTCTTTCTTTTTTTTTTCAGAAAGCAGCCCCCAAATCATTTATTTTCTAATGAAGAGCAGCCTGAAAAATTGAGCTTCAGACATAGATAAGCAAACTGGAAGCGTGCATGGGCAAATGTCAGCAGCTGTGCAAATAGAAGAGGGCTACTTGAGAGCTAGGCATTTTCAACATGGAGGCTCCATCTTCCCTTTTCTTTGTCACCGTGTGTATGTTAAAGGAACAGGCAACATGGCATTGACCAGGTAGAGAACCTATCTGCATAATAAAAGATTAGGATGGGGCGGCCAGCTTCTTTGTGTGCTATACAAATGGCACACCTGGTCCGACCAATCTTTCATGGCCTATGTAAATCAGACACTGCCTCCTAAAGCTCATCTATAAAACCTTCTGGATTTCACTGCAGAAGTGGCAACCCATTTTCTCTGGGACCCCTCTCTGTGCAGAGAGCTGTTTTCTTTCTTTCACCTATTAAACTTCTGCTCTTAAACTCACTGTGGTGTATCCATGTCCTATTTTTCCGTGGCCGTGACACAACAAATCTCAGATGTTTACCCCAGACAACAACGCCGCTTCACCATAATATCTGCTTCCTGCATCCTGAGTCCATTTATTCTGCCTAATGATTTACTGCCCCTCATATAATTGTCTACATTCCCCATATCCCTGTTTCCCTTTTAAAAAGGGCATATAAGCTTCTGTACCTCACTGGGTTATTGAATCATCATTTTTCTGAAACTTGCCTGTGTTACGCATGTTAAAATAAAATGTGTATGCCTTTTCTCCTATTTATCTGCCTTTTGTCAGTTGATTTTCAGTGAACTTTCAGGGGCAAAAGAGGACATTTTCCTTTGGTCCTTACATATGCACATATTTATATATATTTACATATAGTAATGTGTACTGTGATATGCTCTGTATTTTTAAATGTTCTGGAAATGGTAACATTTATTAATTATGCAGAGTTTATGAAAGATTAGCAAATTCTCATGGAAAGAGGAAAAAATGAAACATAGGTCAATATAATTAAAAGAAGGAAGTCCTATTTCTTTTGAAGAGGTCAGAAAGTGATGAGACTTTAAAAATACCAAATGAAGAGATTTCTTAAGGAAAAGGGTAAAATAAGGTTTAAAGAGAAAAATTGATATTCTTCACTATAATCTCAATTAAGTTATAGACAGAAAAACTACAGGCAAAGAGATTGAGATAAAAATAGCAAAAGCAAAGAACAAAAGAGTAATTTTATAAATTGGTTTAAGGTTATGAAAATAACACACAAAGAAAAGCTCAGAATTCTTTTCACATAGACACAATGTTTGATAATTGCCTAGGAAAATTTTGGAAGGAATTAAAATGTGGTAAAAACATTGATATGTGTAAATAAAAATTAAACAAGAAAAATTAAAAATTAATGATGATATCTTTAAAAGGGGAAGGGAAGTATAGGGAAGGAAGTGATGGCGGTAGGAGGTAGATAAACCCTAGGCAGACAGGGCCAGGTCCCCGGTGAAACCCGACCTTGAAGCCAAAAACAGTTTTAAGTCTAGCTACAAGTCCCAGGTAAATCCAGACTGGACTGAGAGCCTGTCTTCCCATTTGGCATGCTTTCCTCTGATTGATTCTCCACCTTTCACCTATTTTACATATACCTACACTTTCCTAATTGGTTTTTTATTCTGTCATGCCCACCTTTGAGTGGTGCCTTTGTTTTAGCCTTTCCTGCATACTCACAAACCAATCAGCATGCACTTCCCATTCTGAGCCCATAAAAGCCCTGGACCCAGCCACATTGAGAGAGAGACCACCCAACTTTGGGTGGGGCACCACCCTCATGTCCCGTCTCCATTGAGAGCTGTTTTATCACTCATAAAATTCTCTTCCATGCTCCTCACCCTTTGACTGTCAGTGTAACCTCATTTTTCTTAGAATGGGTACAAAGAATGGGTACCGAACATGGGTACAAAGAAGGCTCTAACACTATGGTTCTCTGTCTTCTACCGGCAGAGGGCAGCCATCCCACATGATGGGAAACAGTAGTGGGGCTGAGCCAGTCTCAGAGCTGCAGGCTGGAGCAGGGCAACAGGGCTGACAGAGGTAATAACGCATCACTGTCTGTTGGGCTGTGGATGGTGGGACTAAAAGACTAATTAGCATGCTGTAACATCCTCACTGGGGTTTCAGGGTTACAGGCACCCCTGCTTGGGCACCACTGTGTTCACCTCATATGGACACCAGAGTCCACGTGGGAGTTGCTTGTGACATGCCTGGTCCAGCCGCAAGCCCTGCATGGAGACCACCCCTGTGCTGGCACTTGGACCCCACACTTGCTTGCTCACACACCCCCCCACCCACCAGGGGCTGAGTGCACAGTCGTGATGGCTACGGGATTTGCACCAAGGTGCAAGCCAGGTGCAGCCTGTTGGGCCAAATACATGGAGCATCTCCTGTGGTAAACTTGGGCCCGAGCAAGGCCTGGGCAGGGGCATTACTGGCTGGAGGTCTCTGGCTGGCAAAGTGACAGAGAAAAATCCTATGTCAGAAGGAAAAATGATTTTCCCTCTCTTCATAGTTGTTATTTGGGGCAACACCTGCAAAAAACAAAGATTAATAAGAGAAAACCAAACAGAAGTTTAATAACATGTATACCTCATGTACACATGTAGCTACCCAGAGAAATGAGTAAATCTCAAAGATTTGAATTCAGACTTAAATATCATTCCATTAATAAAAGGGTGTGTGGAAGCCCAGTAATGAAGAGGTCACTGGAAAAAGCATAGTAAACAAGGTAAGGTTTGTTATGCAGATTTAAGTTGATACGTTCTTCATTGTTAAGAGTCTATAGTGATTTAGAGTCATCTTTTATTTGTGGTACAGAGAGAGACACTCACAAATGGAGACTTCCTCTATAGATGTAAATTTTCTTTACAAAAGGGTAACCCCTACTCTGTTTTCAGAACATCTCCTATGTCTCCAGTTGCTCAAAGTAATCAGCTCAAAATAATCCTTATGGCGAAGAAGCATATTTTGGGATGGATTATTCTGGCCCCCTTTAAGAGAATATTGAAAAATTCATATGATTACAAAATTTTATTAAAAAATGCTTCTATAGAGGTAAGAAAAACTAGCCCAAATATGATAACTAATAGACTAAATGGATTATTTCCATGGGAACTTAAGGAAGATGGTTAAAAAATGTGGGGTCGGAGGGTGAGGGAAATATGTATGTTGAGATCACTGAAATGCTTCTGCTTTGAGAAATGCAAATCAAAACTGTAATGAGATATTATCTCACCCTAGTTACATTGACTTTTATAAAAACAGAGGCAATAACAAATGCTGAGGAGGATGTGGAGAAAGGGGAACACCCATACACTGTTGGTGAGAATATAAACTGGTATAGCTATTATGGAAAACAGTATGGTGGTTTCTCAAAAAAACTAAAAGTGAAACTACCATATAATCTAGGAATCACATTACTGGGTATATGTTCAAAAGAAAGGAGATCAATATATCAAAGAGATATCTGCACTTCCATGTTTATTGCAGCACTATTCACCATGCCAATAGCCAAGATATGGAATCAGCCTAAGTGTCCATCCATGAAAGAATGGATACAGAAAATGTGGTTCATATACCCAATGGAATATTATTCAGCTATAAAAAGGAATGAAATCCTGTCATTTGCAACAACATTGATGGAACTGGAGAACATTATGTTAAGTGAAATAAGCCAGGCACAGAAAGACAAATACTTCATGTTCTCACTAATATGTGGGAGCTAAAAATATTTATGTCATGGAGATAGAATGACAGTTGCCAGAAGTTGGGAAGAGTATTAGGGAGAGAGGGGGATGAAGATGGATTGATTAATGGGTATAATAATACAGTTAGATAGAAAGATTAATATGTAATCTTTGGTAGTAGAATAGGGTGACTACAGTTAACAATGGTATGTTTTATATTTCAAAAGAACTAGAAGAGCAGAATTGGAATGTATCTAACACAAAGAAATGGTAAGTGCTTGATGAGATGGATATACCTTGATTTGATCATCTTATATTTTATAATTGCATCAAAATTTCACATGTACCTTATACATATGTATAATTATTACATAACCATAAAAATATAAAATGCTTCTGCTTCAATGTTTTGATTTTCTTTTTAAGATTATAGTAAGCCAGTTGTTTTAACAGAACATGGGAAGATTTTATTTAATAAATTAATCAGCATCTACATAATGGCACTTGTTATGTTCATAGGCAAGGTAACATAATGGAATAAACAAAGTTTTTCTTTTGACACACCTGTGTTCAATTCCTCCTTCTGCCATTTTTTAGGGTATGTGAGTGAGTGACTATGTAACTTTGGGATACATTTTTTAAAGCTTATACTTTTTTAACTGGAAAAAGAGAAAAATAAAAATAATTTTTAAGATAATGAGAAACAGATTAAAAATGTAAAATAAGTAGCACAGGATCTGTGCAAAGCATCAAATAATTTGTTATTCTTTCTCCCCTTCCAAACTGCACCCTTTTTTCCTACCTATTTTCTGAAGTTGGGTTATATCTTACAAATGTCAAAAAAAGCTTTCTGGTCACCATGGCAAAGAGTTGTATTTTTATTGTCTTTGCTTGTGAAAGCTCAGTTTTTTACAGAGATTCTTGTTTTTAATTGTCACCTCAATAGAGATACCTACAGTGATAACTTCACAGGCAATAGAATTTTAAATTAATTCTGTATTCTTATTTTTTGCTTAAAATGTCTTTGAAAAGATTGCATTGTGATGCAGAGTTTAAACGTGAAGTTACATTGTGTATAGAAGACTGTTTGTCTCAAGTCAAGTAATTTAAACATGGAAGAAATGGCCAAATCTCTCAGAATAGAACATAGAACTTTTCAAAAGCTAGGAGAGGTTGGAGTGACTGATTAGTATGTTATAAAGAACTGTATCACTCAGGTGCCCATCAGTGATCTGTCAAAGACTTCCAGGTGACTAACAAGTAAAGTGTTTAACTTCCATTAATATATACTTCAATTGAAGATGTAGAGGTGGAAAGGTGTAATACCTTTCCTCACCCATCATAAGGGTCAGGGCTGACATTCCTATAGCAAAAAATAGGTTAACAAGAGGAAAGTATAACAAATTTATTTAATCAAAGTTTTACATAAAGGAGTCTGCAGAAATAATGACCCAAAGCCCAGGGAAAACCATTCATTTTTGTGCTTAAATTTGATGAGGAATGGAAAGCTGTGTAGAAATGTAACTGGACAAAAAGAGTACAATCTAATGGTAATAGACTGAGTGGGGGTGGGGAGGGAGCCCAGCCTTGCCTGTCTGTTCAGATTCTTCTTGGCCTCTCTGTGTAGCATTCCTTCCTCTGGGCGTAGAGCAGGACTCCTTCTGGAATGAAGGTCTAATGGTCTACAATCTGTCAAGGTAGGTCAGAGATTTCTTTATGGCCAGCTTCTACATAGAAAGGTGGGGGGAGGTTAGAATAACATTTTTAGATTTTTATGACCCACCTTGGGGGAGGGGAATTCTGGTTTCTATGACTCTCTTTGGGGGTAAAAGAGGAGTGGGAAACATGAAGGAATGAGAAGATCAGAGACTTTGCTTTTGAAGCAGCTTCTGAGTCCTCCAATCTCATTTAGTTTAAAGTACTCAGCATGCCAAAGCACCATACTTTTGTCATAACCCAATGGGTTCTTCTTGCCCATTGCCCAGAAAAGCCAATGTACTGAGAACAGCAGGTATTGCAGCAAACAAAAAGTTTAATGATCACAAGACCAGCCAAGCAGATGGATGGGAGGTATTTCTCAAATCTGCTTTCCCAAGAATTTGGAGGCTAGGGTGTTTAAGGGTACTTTGGTGGGCAAGTGGCTGGGGAAGAGAAAAAACTGATTGGCTGTGGATGAAGTGACAGGGGTGTTCAAACTGTCTTCAAGCAGCTGAGTCACTTCCAGGGAGCGGGGTCTTAGGATGAGGTGTTGTCCCTTGGTCTACCAAAATGCTAAATCTGAAAAATACCTCAAAGACCAGCTCTTTCGATTTCACAATAGTGATGTTATCTACAGGAATAGTTGGGGAAGTTATAAATCTTGTGACCTCCAGTTACATGACTGAGACAGATAAGCAACTTATAGAAAAGCAAGCTAAACAATGGCAGGTTATTGTTTAACTATGCTTATTCTTTAGCAAAGGTCGAGCTCCTACCATGATTCTAAACTTGAATGCAGCTTCAATCTCCAAACAAGGAAGCAAGCCAGTTTTCCTTGCCTCAAAGTGTATAGTTTATAAACTAAATTTAACTTACAAACTAAATTCATCTTATAGTTATCTTGGCCTCCACACTAGCCATGGCTAGAGCTGGAGCAGCTGGGAACACAGGGTGCTATGTCCCAAGGATGCACAGAGCAGCAGGGCCCTGGCCCTGGCCCATGAAATCATTTTTCCCTCCTAGGCCTCAGGGCTTGTGGTGACACGGGCTGCTGTAAAGGTCTCTGAAATGCCCTGGGGGCATTTTCCCTATTGTCTTGGCTATTAATATTTGGTTCTTCTATACTTATGCAGATTTCTGCAGTCTTGAATTCCTTTCCAGAAAATGGGTTTTTCTTTTCTACTCCATGGTCAGACTGCAAATTTTCCAATCTTTTATGCTCTGTTTCCCTTTAAAATATAAGTTCTAGGTTCAGGTCTTTTTTTGTTTACACAAATGAGCATCAGCTTTTAGAAGCAGACAGGCCAAATCTTGAACACTTTGATACTTAGAAATTTCTCTTCCTGATACCCTAAATCATCTCTCTCAAGTTCAAAGTTCCAGAGGTCTCTAGGGAAGGGGCACAGTGCTGCCAGTCTCTTTGCTAAAACATAGCAAGAGTGACCTTTATTGCAGTTCCCCAAAAGTTCCTCATCTCCATCTGAGACCACCTCAGCCTGGACCTCACTGTCCATATCACTATTAGCATTTTGGTCAGAACCATTCAACAATTCTCTAGGAAGTTCCAAACTTTCTCCATCTTCTTGTCTTCTTCTGATCCCTCCAAACTGCTCTAACCTCTGCCCATTACCCAGTTCCAAAGTAGCTTCCACATTTTCGGGTATCTTTATAGTAATGACTAACTTGTTTGATATCAATTTTCTGTATTAGTTCATTCTCACACTGCTATAAAGAACTACCTGGTACTGGGTAATTTATAGAGAAAAGAGGTTTAATCGACTCAGAGTTCTGCAGGCTATACAGGAGGCATGGCTGGGGAGGCCTTAGGAAACTTACCATCATGGTGAAATGGCAAAGGGGAAGCAAGCACATATTCACATGGTGGCAGAAGAGAGAGTGAGTGAAGGGGGAAGTGCTACACCCTTTTAAAAAACCAGATCTTGTGAGAATTCACTTATTATCATGAGAACAGCAAGGGGGAAATCCACCCCTATGATCCAATCATCTGCCACCAGGTCCCTCCCCCAACATTGGGAATTACAATTTGACATGAGATTTGGATGGGTACACAGAGCCAAACCATATCAACCACCCATATAAAAAAGATATTCTTCAAATGTGGGGGTGGGGAAGAGAAGTGGATATGAGAATTTGGGTAAAGTTCCTGAAGGTAACTCTGACACACTGCTTTTTGGAGAACCTCAGATATAATCTGTTCCTTCTTCATCTGCTTTGCTGGTTTTGCTCATTATTTGGTCAGAATATACTAGACTATTTTTCAATAACAAATGCTCCTCAACTTATGATGGGGTTACATCCCTAAAAACCCATTGTAGGTTGAAAATATCATACATTGAAAATGCATTTAATATATCTAACCTAATAGACATCATAGCTTAGCCTAGCCTACCTTTAATGTGCTCAGAATACATATGGTAGCCTATAGTTGGGCAAAATCATCTAACACAAAGCCTAATTTATAATAAAGTATTAAATATCTCATGTAAATTATTGACTACTGTACTGAAAGTGAAAAACAGAATGGTTGTATGGGTACTTGAAGTATGATTTCCACTGAAAGTATATTGCTTTCACTCCATCATAACATTGAAAACAGGTAAGTTGAACCATTGTTAAATTGGGGTCAGTCTGCAAAATGGAAACCTCCACATTTTAGAGGCTCAATACAACAAAGCCTTATTTCTTATTTATATCACAATTCAATGAAGGCTAGGCTTTACCATTAGACCAATTTCCATCAGTGTTTTGGGTTTGACTTTTGCCAGGAAGCCATTGGTTAATTTTATCATCATGTGCCACCTGGAGAGGCTAAACGATTTTATGGCCAGCAAGCCCTTGTTTCTTTGTATTTAATAATTCTTCCTTTATCTTATCTCTCTCCTCTCACATTTTACTGTAAGCAGCAAGAAGAAACCAAGTGACACCTTCAGTACTCTATCTGGAAATCTACTGAGCTAGATTAGATTATCCCATTCATTTGGGCACATTTTCTACATTCACATTGGGCACATTTTCTATGTTCCTAAACTTTCTGCCTTATCAAAAATCTTCTTTCCTCTACTTCCAAATAACATTTTCCTCACATTCCTTTAAGCCCTTGCCTGTAGCCTCCTTAACAGTTTCTTTAAAGATCCTCAGTCTTTTACTAGCTCTTTCCTTAAAGTTCTTCCATCTTCCACTTTCTGCCTGGTTCAAAAGCCACTCCCACATGTAACAATTTTCTTAAAGCAGGACCTTACTTGTAGTTACCAAAATCTGTATCGATTTTTTTTTTTTGAGACAGAGTCTTGCACTGTCGTACAGGCTGGAGTGCAATGGCTTGATCTCAGCTCACTGCAACCTCTGCCTCCTGGGTTCAAGCGATTCTCCTGCTTCAGCCTCTCGAATAGCTGCGATTACAGGTGGCTGCCACCACGCCTGGCTAATTTTTTGCATTTCTAGTAGAGATGGGATTTCACCATGTTGGCCAGGCTAGACTTGAACCCCTGACCTCGCGATCCGCCCTCCTTGGCCTCCCAAAGTGCTGAGACTACAGGCGTGAGCCACTGTGCCTGGCCCTGTATTGATTTTTTATTGTTGCGTAATTACCTGAAAACTTAAACCAGCAATAGGTAGTTCCTGTCGGTCCAGAATTTGGGAGTGGCTGTTTTGGTTTAAAGTATCTCATGAGGTTTTAATCACAATGTTGGCCCATTCGATAATCATCTGAAGGCTTGGTTGGGTTAGATAATTCACTTCCATTTAATGTGGATCACTCATTTGTCTGGCAAGTCATCTTTATTGTCAGCAAGAGACTATAGTTTATTGTCACATGGTCTGCTTTGTACAATATATTGAGTGTCTTCACAAAATGGAAGCTGGCACATAAAGGAATATTCCCACAGAACAAGTGATGTCAGAGAGTAAGGTGGATACCATGATGCCTTTTATAACCTAGCCTCAGCACCTAGCAACATTCTATTATTTCTGCAATATTCTATTGATCTCACAGATCAGCTCTATTCCGTATGGAAAAGGACTACACAGAAACTTGAATAACATGAGGCAAGAATCAATGGGGACCATGTTGGATAATGGTTATTACCAAGAAGATAAACACAATAATAAATACGTAAAAATTAAGTGACTCCAAATCTAAGCTTTTGGAACTTTAAGATATTTTAAGCCTAAGGGAATGTGATTATGAGACCTGAGTCACATGATAGGCCGCTGTAACCTAGGCAGCTGCCATCTTTGTTTCTCTCATTATAGATTAGCCTTCTTCCTTACCTATATTGTGTAGTAAAATGTTGCAAGTGACTAAAGGGCACCACTCTTCCCTCTTCACTGTTGATCTTTATTATAGATGAACCTCCCTCTCACCTTTCTCAAACAAAGACTTCATGGCTATCACATTTTTAAAGACGGAATGTTAAATAACACTCTTTAAAATTGGAAAGAATCAAAACAAGCGATAAAGAAAAATAAACACAATGAGAAAGAAAATCTGTAAATAGTTGTAACTTAAAAATAGCCTTGTATAGAACATATTGCAATTCTGTCAAGTTGCTTTGTTTTCTTCCTACATAAGCAAAACCTTAACTTTCAACTTTAGAGTGCTGATACCATTTCTCTGTCTCTCCTGGATGGCTATTATCAGCTTTGGGTTTGAATAAACTCTACACTTAATCATATTTTATGAATCTCATTATTTAAAGTTGACAAGTAGTTATAATTTATAAAGGCTACAAAAGTGATTTGTTTGAAGAGATGCAATACTACGGAAGATGCAGTATGCAATTGCTGTGATGTAGCTACAGGGTCAGAAAATCCTTTTCAGAGAAGGTAACATTTGAGATGAGTCTTTGTGAATAAGTGGAAATTCATCACTCAAAAGGAGAGAGAAATGCCAAGTGTGGCTCACACCTGTCATTTTAGCGCTTTGGGAGGCCGAGGCAGGCAGATGTCTTGAGCTCGGAAGTTCAAGACCAGTCTGGGCAACATATTAATCCCGTCTCTACTAAAAATACAAAAATTTGCCAGACATGGTGATGCACACCTGTAGTCCCAGCTCTTTGGGAGACTGAGGCGGGAGGATGGCTTGAACCTGGGAGGTGGAGGTTGCTGTTAGCTGAGATTGCGCCACTGCACTCCAGCTTGAGTGACAGAGGGAGACCCTGCCTCAAAAAAAAAAAAAAAAAAAAGGAGAGAGAAAAATCTTAAATGAGAAGGAGACGTAATATTTGGTGTCTAAGTATTAAAATATATGAGGAAAAGACACTGGGGAAAAGAATAGATAAAAATAATAACTTATCTATAAAGTTCTGCATATTTTACAAAAAATCAGTCTTAAAAATTAATATTTTTATGTATAGCAAAAATTCTGAACCATTTTTATGTTTTAAGAAGTTGTAAGAAGAACTGCCTAGAGGGACTAAACAGAGTATATAAAGTATGTAAAAAGTCAGTAAAATTAGTTATTTATTATAAAAATACATAAATATTGTGATGGCTTAGATAATGTAGGGAACAAATCTCATCTATTATTCAAAGAACCATTGTTATTTCTGCCCAGATTTTTAAAATTTTGATCTCAAAACTTTGAAGGTTTGATTTTATACTTTATTTTACATTTTTACATAAGAATGCACCAATGGGAGGGGTATATTTAATAAACTGTGTTATTAAAACTCTTTGTGAGGAAAATAACATTCAACCAAGCTTGTTATGTAGATGTACTAACATCGATTTAAATATAAATTGATATCCCAGTTTATACATACGCAATCATGTGCTGCGTAATGATGTTTTGTTAATGATGGACTGTACATATGATGGTGGTCCTATAAGATTATGATGGAGCTGAAAAATTCCTGTCTCCTAGTGAAGTAGTAGCCATTAAAACATTGTTGCGCAATGCATTACTCACCTGTTTGTTGTAATGATGGTGTAAGCAAACCTACTGTGCTGCCAGTCATATAAAAGTATAGCACGTACAATTGCATATAGTATATAATAATAATAACTGTTACTAGTTTATGTATTTACTACATTATACTTTTATTATTTTAGAGTGTACATGTTTTACTTGTTGAAAAGTTAACTATAGGCTAGGCGCGGTGGCTCACGCCTGTAATCCCAGCACTTTGGGAATCCCTAGAAACAGCCCCTGTGACAGTAAAGATTGCGTGGTTGTTGAGAGAGTGCTTTTAGGAGAAAGAGGTGCTGGCTGTGACTAGAGAAACAGAGCTAATCAAGGGATTAGCTCAGCTGGAGCCTAACTTCAGCATGCATCAGTGGTGAGCTCTGGAGGACAGTTCACCATGGTGTGGTTCCTGCACTGAAGCAAGGGGGCCAGATTTCTGTACTCAGGTGCACTTAGGGTGAGATGAGATCTAACCTACAGGGCAAGGGGGGTTTTCTTTCATTTAATATTTCTGCAGGAGTAGGTGGCTGATCATGTGTGATGCTGCAAACGTATATTCTTAAAGGTTCTGTGTGCTGGTTACTATAAACTTATTAGTCTGTGTTACTAAAATTGACCACTTATAGTTAAAACTGTAACATAGGAATATAAGAGATAACCAGGTGGAACATTTGAGGGCTAAGTATATTTCTACCAATGCCCATATGTAGTAGCACCCTGTGATCATGATGATCAGGATCAATTATTCCTGCCACTGCCTGCTGGTGAATTAGAGACCAGGTGGCTCAAATTGACGCAGACTCCTGGGAAACAAAGTGCCATCAAGCCCCTCTATTAGAATGCGGGCCTATGGAGTTCAGATTATAAATGAGATCATCCATCTCACAGTGGGTTTAAGGAGTCTACAGATATATTTAGTGATTTCATAATTCCCAAGCTTACAATTGGAATGGACATACTTAGAAGTTGGCAGAACTCTCAAATTGGTTTCTTAACCTGTAGAGTAAGAGCTAGTATAATAGCAAAGGCCAAGTGAAAGCTTTTGAAATCCAGCCCACTTCCCCAGGTCAACCTAAATGAAAAACATCTGCAGAGAGTTTTAAGCGATGTCCCCAAAAACTCTAAGGATAAGGAGTATGGTCTCCATCACCGGTCTGCACCCTCCAAAAACCATATGGATCATAACATATGACAATGGACTTCTGTATACTTGGTCACATAGTAGCACCAAGTGCTAAATTGACATAATATGCTCATATCTGTATTGACTTAGTTATAAACTCTAGACAATCTCTAACTCCCTGTTATGAAGAAGAGAATTTATTTCACCTACATGATCTGCCTTTTCCTCACTCAAATGTTTGTTATGTAATTATCTGGGTTCTTCTTTGGCCACTATAATTTTAAATAATAAATGTACCCCTATTTTGTGTTCAAATAACATTCTCCAGTATCTTGCTTCAAGTCTATAAAATAAAAATTATCAAACCTGTGATTTGACACCCTCCTTCTTTGCTTTTATGTTTTCTTTCTGTTATAACTTCACTTTTATATTACAAAAGCTTCCAATATTTGCATTTTGTTTTGCAACCCAAAGTAAGGCTTCAGTGCATTGTCCATGGGTTGAGTTCAGAAGTTGAAAACTCAAAAGTAGAATTTGCTTTATTTATATGGTTTGCTGCCAGACCAAGAAGTATACACAGTGATGACTCAATATTATTAAGAGCCTATGATGTGGCAGGGACTATTCTAGGCACTGGAGATATAGGAGTAAACAGAAGAAACAAAAATCCATTCCCTTAGAATGCTTGTATTTTATACTCTATGGAGCCAATATCACTGCCACCTGCATACTTGAAGGAGAGTGTTTCTAACATGAAGGTGTAAGAAATTTATTTTAGTTATAGGCCACCAATTGCTTAAAATCATACCACATTTTATTTGTTTACTATTTATTACAGAAACGGGGGTAACTCTAATTTGACAATAATGTGCCAAATGTTTTGCTAAATATTTCATGTATATTATTTCATTTTTTCTAAAAATATTCCTATGAGATGGCATTGGTACTATCATTACTCTGTAGATAAGGAAAAGGAAGTAAGAAAGGTTAAATGGTCCAGAAGGAACTATGAAGAGTCACTAAATATTCACAGTGAAATATATGAAAAAACTATACAGATATAGGGAAATATTTTCAGAAATGCAATTATATGGAATACTTTTTCAGACTTTAAAAATAAATGTCAAAAATAATTATAGAAAATAGAGGAGCTAAATAATAAGACATTTGAAATATGTAAAGGAACTTTTATAATGCATATATAGAGACAATATGACATTTTCCAAGTAGCAATGGAATAACTACACATATTTTATATAGTTTAAATAATAATTTAAAATTGTATACCACTATAATTTTATACATAAAAATGTACAAATTCCAAAAATTCAGAAGTTACTGAGACCATATTTTTTCTCTTCTTGTCTTCTTTCCCGCCTAGAATATTTAAGTGATGACCAGTGCTCCAATAACCATGTTGGAATATGAAGCAACCTTGAAGATGAAAGCTATGCACTTAGAATGAGGAGTAGAAACTTAAACACTAAGGACCAAGAAACAGCAACACTAATCCTGAACTAGTGTTTTTTCAGGACTTCTTTTAAATGAAAAAAAAAAATCTTCCATACATTTAGCCAGTATTATTTCGGATTCTATTATTTTTGTTACACATAGCTACTGATATGGGAGTTAAGAAGAAATTATTTAGGCAGATAGTGAGGGTAAGGCAGTCCTCAGTAAGGTTTTCCTTTTAATGAAAAGCAGTCTCAAATCATTTTCTTTTCTAACGAAGAGCAGTCTGTAAAATCAAGCTGCAGACACAGGCAAGCAAGCTGGGAGCTTGCATGAGTGAATGCCAGGCAGCTGTGCCAATAGGAAAAGGCTACCTGGGACTACCCATGTTCAAAATGGCGGCTCCATGTTCCCTTCTCTTGGTCAGCCACGTGTACAGTAAGAAGTAGACAGCATAACGCTGGCCAAGTGGAAAGCCCATTTGCATAGTGGGGTGGCCAGCCTTCCCCACGGGCTATGTAAATGTCACACCTAGCTGAACCAATCTGTGGGCTGTATGTAAATCGGACACAGGCTCCTCAAGCCTGCCTATAAAATCTGGTGCACTCCACTGTGGGCCAGAATTCCCATTTGGGTGCCTTTCTCTCATAAGAAAGAGAGAGCTGTTCTCCTTTATCTTTCTTTTTCCTATTAAGCCTCTGCTCTTAACTCCTTTCTCTTTCTTTTGCCTATTAAACCCCAGCTCCTAAACTAACTCCTTGTGTGTGTCTGGGTCCTTAATTTTTTTGGCACGAGACGAACCTCGGGTATTTACCCCAGACAACGAAGCCGCTTCACTATCATTCTCATTGATAGATAGTATTGGTGCCACTTTAACCCTATTTCAAAGCTGACTAAAACGGTCTGAGGTGACATGTTCTATCAATGATATTGTCTGCCAAATAATATCTCCAGATAGGAAATGAAAGACTATTGCATATCCTTAACCACTCACTGCTTTGGGTAGATTTAGGGGCTACACCACCTAAATCTTAGATATATAATCCTTCATGTTTGCTATTATACTCTTTCCATAGATGCGAATACTGTTCAACTTGACTTGGGCATTGTCACTTCTTTCTGGTGACCTGAAGTGCAGAGACAATACTTATTGAAGTGCAGAGACAATGAAAGACAATAAAAAGACAATAAAAGACAAAGACAATATTTACTGAAGTGCAGAGACAATAAAATAATTATAAGTGAAGAGAAGTCTAAGGAATCTCTGTGTGACAGGAAGTTATCTGATGTTTAATGTGTTTTATAACTACAGAATACAAAATATAACTACAATTTAAATAAGCTGTTTAGATTTCTGTCAGAAGTTACATTTAATAGAAAAATATTTTTAAGAGGTAAATGAAAAAGAAATATATATGCTTATTCAGAACCCATGGGAGAGGGCGTACATTACCATTGAGTAACAATGGGTATTTTGTTAATCATTAAATTCGTCTCAGTATTTATGAGAATTTAAATGCTTTAACTCTATCCACAAGTGCTCTTGTTTTTCACTTTAATAAAAACAAATGTTATACAGATTGTTTATTTATACTATAAAAATATACATTTTACAGAATCTTCTATTTAACAAATTTAAACACACTACTGTGAGACAGATTTGAATGAGAATGATGAGAAATGAATAGATTTTTTGCTGTGATCTTTTTGACAGTGTTGCAATTAAGCTGCCAAAAGCAAAGAGAGAGAGAACACATGCACATGCTGTATTTGACTAAAAAATGGTTGACTAAAAAGAGCACATTTTGTACGAGAAACTCAAGGAAGCAATTAGCATATCTGACATATAATAGTTAGGTGATCAGCCATAAGCTATTATTCACTGGCAATAGCTGCAGTAGAGCTTACTCACTTTGCATAGTTTGAAGTCTTAGCCCTTTGTGTCTGAAATGAATAAAAATATAAACACATCTCAATAAATTAATGATGTAATGAACGCTACTTTAGAGAGAGTGAAGATTTGCATGTTTGTGTAACCTCCCTCTTAATTCTCATGCACCTCAATGGTGCACGGATAGGAGCCTGAAGACTAAATTTCATTTGACAGCTTTGGGTTCTCAAAGCCGCCACCTTTACCGGCAGGTTAACTTATTCTCTTACTTTCATATTAGTATCTTTGTGGACTCAGAGCTCAACGAATGTTGTAAAAAAGAAAATTTCAATATAGATGTGTCTCAGTCCATTTTCTGTTGCTTATGAAAGAATACTTGAAACTGGGTAATTTATAAACAAAAGGAATTTATTTCTTACAGTTATGGAAGCTGAGAAGTTCAAGGTCGAGGAGCCACATCTGGAGAGAGTCTTCTTGCTGGTGGGGAATCTGCAGAGTCTAGAGGCGGAGCAGGGCATCGTACAGTGAGAGGACTGAGTGTTCTAACGCAGCTTTCTTTTCCTGTTCTTATAAAGCCACCAGTCCCACTCTCGTGATAACCTATAAACCCAATAACCCATTAATCTATTAATCCATGAATCCGTGAAGAGCCCTCATGACCCAATCCCCTCTTAAAGGCTCATCTCTCAATAAGAGGGATTAAGTTTCAACTTGAGTTTTGAAGGGAACAGATATTCAAGCCATAGCAAGATGTTAGCAGCTTTTGTTATCTGAAAAGGATGCTTGGTTTATATAGCTCATCTCCTGCAAATGTCCTTTACTATAAACTATTTATATTTAATATATACATATTATATATAATATTTAAATACGTATCTATTAAATATGTATATTTAATATATAAAATATGTATATTAAATATGTAGATATTAAATATTATATAATATGTACATATTATATAATATTTAAATATGCATATATTATATATTTCCTTTAAGCTATTTATATTTAATATATACATATTATATATAATTAATATGTATATATTGAATACGTACATTAAATATGCATATTAAATACGTACACTAAATATGCATATTAAATACGTATATTAAACATGCATATTAAATACGTATATTAAATATGCATATTAAATAAGTATTTTAAATATGCATATTAAATAAGTATATTAAATATGCATATTAAACACGTATATTTAATGTATATTAAATACATATATTAATATGTATATTAAATATATGTATATTAAATGTGTACATTAATATGTATTTAAATATGTGTATATTAAATATGTATATTCAACATGTGTATATTAAATATATATTAAATATGTGTATATTAAATATATATTAAATATGTGTATATTAAATATATATTAAATATTTGTATATTAAATATATATTAAATATGTGTATATTAAATATATAATATGTACATAGTTAATATATACATATTATATATTTAAATATGTACATATAATACATATTTAAATATGTATATTTAATATATAAAATATATGTATTTAATAAAATATATAATATAGATTTTAAATATATTTAAATATTATGTATATTTACATATATTTTATATAAAATAAATATATATTTAATATATAAATGATAATATAAAGAATATAAATATAATAAATAATATAAATTATATAAAATATAAATATATACTTAAATATCTTAAATAATATAGATATTTAAATATAAATATTAAATTTTATGGCCACTTGTATCTGTTTTCTAATGTTAGTGGGAGAACTAAAATCCTAAAGGAAAATTCGATGATCTAAGGAATGACAGTCAATATAGACAAAAGTATTTATTTTCATATGTTTCTACCTTTTTAGAAAAGAGATGGATAATCTCAAGAAGTTATAGCATCAAGAAATTCTTATCTTGAAGAGGCAGAAGAGTTGTAGGGGCTTGAATTACCTTAATTTGACCCATTCAGCTCAGTTTAACTGAGGTAGATATATTACCATGTACTCAGGAATAAATCCTATAGTCTCTCCCCTAAAGGAGATTTGAATAGACTCTATCAATTAAGATTCATGCCAGTGTCTTTCCGAACATAGCAGAATGCTTTAGCCTGGTTTTATCTTTCTTATCACTCATGTCTTAGCTCTGTCACAACTCTATTGATATAAAAATGTTATCTATACATTTGAAGGTAACTATCTTTAGCTCTCTTTACAGATTTAAATTTTTGAGTAGGTAATAAGTAAGACCATGAAAAGATGTTGAATATTATCGGTAATCAGAGAAATGCAAATTAAGACCACAATGAGCTGCCACTGCACTCCTACCAAAATGGCTAAAGATAAAAAAATAATAAAACTGACAATAGCGAGCACTTTCTTATACTACTGGTGAAAATGGAAAAAGGTACAGCCAGTTTAAAAACCAGTTTGGTGACTTCTTATTAAAAACATTTACTTCTCTTATAGCTTCGCAATCCCACTCCTAGGTATTTATTGGTTCCCCTGAAATAAAACCTTATATTCATGCAAAAACCTGTATGTGAGAATTTATGTCAACACTATTCATAATTGTCAAAAACTAGAAACAAAATGTCCTTCAAGTGGTGAATGATTAAAAACTGTGGTAGATTCATACAATAACATACCCTTCAGCAATAAAAAGGAATGTACCACTGATACACACAACATGGAGATTTGTTGGAAAGAGAGACAGAGAGAGAGAGAGAGATCTTGTAACTAGGACCTAAGCTATAAGTACACTGAGATATTTACAAATAATGTCAAAATAGGGCTATTGAAATTTTATTTGCACGTGGAACCTAGGGCATTGGTAATGTAAGAGATGTGACTAAAGCAGAACCTACAACTAGGAGTCAAGACATCAATTGAATTATTTATAAGTCAGAGTTAATGAGAAAAATGGCCTCTCAAGACATCGGAGAAAAAGCAATCATAGGTCTTCATGAACTCCTGTGAAATGTATCATCCCTTGAACCAGCAGGGTTTGGGGTTGAAATTTCCCTGCTTTTTTTTTTTTTTGGCAAGAGCTAAGTCATGGAAAGCTATTTATTTCTTTGTCACTTGTTTGTTTGTTTATTCACTTGCTCATTGATTTATTCGCTCACACATTTATTCTTCTATTCCCTGTTTTGCAGCTAAAGAATGTGAAGTGGTTCTTAAGAATATCAATAAAAATAGAAGTATATAAAACTAAAACAAAATTAAAATTGAATGATAAAGATAAGAGGTGAGGAGAAATAAGAATAATTATTACAAGGCTGGGAGCAGTGGCTCACGCCTGTAATCCCAGCACTTTGGGAGGCTGAGACAGGTGGATCACCTGAGGCCAGGAGTTCAAGACCAGCCTGGCCACCATGGTGAAATCCCATCTCTACTGAAAATACAAAAATCAGCCAGGTGTAGTGGCATGTGCCTGTAATCCCAGCTACTTGGGAGGCTGAAGCAGGAGAATCACTTGAACCAGGGAGGCAGAGGTTGCAGTGAGCCGAGATTGTGCCACTGCACTCCAGCCTGGGCAACAGAGTGAGACTCCGTCAAAAAAAAAAAGGAATAATTATTACAAAAGAATTATAAATATGTCTTTGGCCTTTCCAGTTGCCAAAGCAAAAAATAAAAACAAAAACAGAGCAGAGTTAGTTATATGATTTGCATTGTCTGTGCAAAAGGAAAATACTAGTATTTCAGGAGAAGCAAAATGTTTTCTTGCCTTAAGAAATGAAAGTGAACTCTTTTCGGGAATGTTCACTTCAGAGACACACTTAAGGACAACTCAAAAGTAAACAGAATTGTCTGTTCGGCACAGCAAGCTCTAAAACCATCCCTCAACTCGAGCTAAGGATGTAAAAACAATGCATAAGGATGAGAAAGGAAATCTGTGGGTGACCAAGAATATCTGTGGGTTTCAGGTCACAGTTTTCTGATATTCTAGGTGTATCAGTTAAGAAACGTGTAAATCATTAGAAACCAGGTCAATATAGAGTGACCAATTAAAAAATATGTAACAAACTAAGTAGCAAATTCATTATGAAGATGCTGGACTTTACCGTATTCCCTTGACAAGCCAGGCATTTTTAATACTCTGAGCCTTGATGCATACTATTTCATTTGTCTGGAAAGATCCAACTTTCCCAATTAACTTATCAAACTCTCAGTTGTCCTGTTGTAAAGCATGGTGGTTTAGAGTGCTAAATTTCCAAACAAATAAACCTTGTTGGAGTTCTGGCCCTGTAACTTATTAGCTTGTGATCTCATGTGAGTAATTTCCCTATGCTTCTGTCTTCTTATCTGACAAATGAGCCTTGTGATGGTTAATTGTATGTGTCAACCTGATTGGGCCATGGTGCCCAAATATCTGTCTAAACATTCTTTTGGTTGTTTTTGATTGAGATGCACATTTACGTCAGTGGACTTGGAGTAGAGATTGCCCTGTAACATGAGTGGGCCTCATCCAATCACTTGAAGTCCTGAATAGAACAAAGAGTGACTTCCCCTGAGCAAGAGGGAATTCTGCAGCAGACTACCTTTGGACTGGAATTGCAGCATTGGCCCTCCCAGGGTCTCCAGTCTGCCAGCCCACCCAGTAGATTTTGACCTTGCCAACCTCTATTATTGCATAAGTCAGTTTTGAAAAATAAATATCTGTCCATGTATAGACTTATCTATGGGACACCTTATCTGTGTGGCCACCTTATCTTGGCATTCTATGGGAATATGTTTTCATATATATATATTTTTAACATCTATTGGTTCTATTTCTCTGGAGAACTCTGACTAATACAGATATACTAATAGCACCTTCCACAATGTCCCAAGAAGTACTTTACTAGTGCTTGGCCTACAGAAAGGCTCACATTGTTTTCTCCTTTGTCCAGCCTTAGGATTGATTAATTTTCTTGAAAGTCAGGTTTTGTCCATGGAGAAATGATTTCTAGATTTCTAAATTTCCTTAGGCCTTGTTTGCATGTCAAAGCAAATTTAGAGATCTGGAAACAGATTTTTTTTTTTTAAGTAAAATTACCGTATAATTTAGCATCTGAACTGGGACAATTTTGAGAGCAAAATGGCACATTAAGTGTAATCTGTACCAGATTAAACAAGGAATTATAGTGAATTAGATATATTGTAAGAAGAATTCTTGTCAAACATTGCAGAAATTGTAAAGTCAGATTGATCCAACCCAGTGAAATGTATGAAGAAAAGGAAGAGGCAGAAATCAGAGAGATGTTGGGCTCCAGTGTCCTCCCCAACCCTCACACCCTAGTGGCTCTTCCCCTTCCACCCAATACACACACTTGGTGGCTCTTTGTGGAATGGTGCTATACAAACATCCACATGAATTTGAAGAGACTCAATATATTTGATGCTAGTAGCTTTCTTACTGATTCAGACTCTGGAAAGGTAATAGGCTTCTAAGAAAATCCTTGCATTAGGCTTTGTGTCATTTCCATCATTGGTGATTAGAGGTGGCTGGGTAAAGATGTCACAACACTGGTGCTTGCAGGTGACTAGGAAGAAGGGTCCACAAGTTCCTTCAGGCTCTGATCTGTGGCCAGTGAAGTCCCAAGATCAATGTACCCAGGGGGAATTAGGGTTGGGCAAAAAAACAGCATGGTATACAGGAACTTCGTGATTAGAAATACAGGGCCAGGGCCACAGACTTTAGTGTCAGGCACATGGAAATTCTCTGAAAGCCTGGATGAGCAGTTCCATGGTAGTAGACATCAGTCATGGACCAAACCTATCCCAGAACCTGGAAAATACCAGAGAGAAGGCATTTCTCCGACATCCCTTCTTCCATCACCAACAGATTTCTTAAGCTCTTACATGCATCCAGATGCCATTCTGGGGATCAGGAGAAGAAGAAGGAAAAAGTCTGAAAACTAGCATTTACCCAAATGAGATTGAGTTCCCTATAAAACTTTTAAAACTGAATCTCTACACACTATTACCTTCCACTTTCCCACTTGCCTTTCAAAGGGTTAGCACTCGTGAGAAAGATAAAATCAGTTATGGAAAGTAAAATGAAAAAAAAAGATAATTCTTCTCACACAGATCTGGGTAACAATACATTTGCGAGTGTGCAACATGAGTAACACCAGCTATAGGCAAGCTGCTTTGACTCTCAAAACCTTAGTTTTTCTTCTAAAAAAAATCTGGGGTCACATTATGTAAATTAAGATTTTTTCAAAAAATAAATGCCATAATTTTTCTTGGGACACTGCACAGTTTCTAAAATCAACTTAGAAGTAAAAGATTCTTACCTTGTTTTTTTCATATGATAAAAGGGGAGCACAGAGAGATACATACCCTCACTGACATTGAGACATAAAACACCTTCATTTACTCAGTTATTTATCAACTATTAATAAAGCAGCACCTAGCTGCCAGATCCTGTCCTAGTGGAAAGGGATGTAACAGTATACAAAACAAAAAAACGAATAAATGCATGTTAAAAAAAGCACAGGAAGAGAATAAAGCAAGGAAGAGGAAAGTAAATTGATGGTGACCATTGTGTGTGTGTGCATGAATAACTGTGTACAGATGTGTGCCTGTATGCACATGAGTGCAAGAGAATGTGTAAATACTGAAATGGTAATATTCAAACTATTTATTAATGAAAACAGCACAGATGGTGAATAATCAGAATGAATACCTGACCTGTAAGAAGAGGCTCCAAACGAGAGGCTACATTTGTCTCTGATAGCAGCAGAGACATGGTGGGTGTGAGATAATTCACATAAGAAACAAGATGATCTAAAAAGAGTCTGAAAAGGAAATCATATGACCTTCCTCACTGGAAGAAGTACATGAAATGTTTAGGTTAGTGCCACATTTTAAACAGTCTCTTACCTTTGATAAAAAGGCATAAAGAGCTTTGGATTTGTTTTAAAATCAAAAGGTTAATTTTTAAGTGATATTTTCACATTGAGGTTCATGGTGTCTGTGACTCAAAATGTCATTTTACACTAGCATGAAACTAACTCAGATTTTTAACTACATTAAAAAAAATGCATCTTGTTTTCTCCAGCCCTGCAAGCATTTTTCTCGAAGACTGTTTGTGGTAGGGACAATGCTATGTGTTTACCAAATTCCATTTCACTTTCCTCCTTCTGGGCACATGGGAGTTTTCCATGCTCCCTTGCAGTTACATTATGGCCATGTGACTGTGTCCTGGCCACTTGCCAAGGTAAATCACACCTAGGCCTGTCCCTTAAAAACAACTCATGCAACAATTCTTCTCCTCTCTCTTCTTCTGAGGTGGGGAGTTTGGAAACCATGTGTTACCGAGGTAGCTATGAGATGAAGGAGGGGTGCCCAATTTGCACTGGACTTGATGTGAGCAAGAAATAAATCCTTACTGGATTAAATTACTAAAATTTCAGATTTCTTGTATTTTTCTTTTTAACAAAGTATAGGCTAGCATATCATGACTAATTCAACTTTCAACAAACATTGTATGCTAAATCTGTATAGAAGTCTATACAAAAAGGATGTATTAAGAATTTAAAATTTTTTGTGTAAATGCATTTCACAACGTAAGTCAATATTTTCTATAGTACTCTTATGTCATCCCAAAATTTGATATTTTGTCAGATAAATGTTAATGAATTAATGCCAGGAAGAACACAAATTGTTTTTGAAACACCAAAATGCAGATTGGAGAAGTTTAAATATATTTAAGAACATTGAATAAGGCAACATTAGCTGTGATTGTATTTAATTATATGGTAACAATTTGGGGTTAACAAATTTGAGAAAATAAATCTTTGGCCGTTGGAGCAGTGTTTTTTTAAAAAAAAATTTAACTAACAGATGAAAAGAATAATACTGTTACATTAGATAGATAAACACAAAGTGCTAATAGACTAAGTAATCTGAGGAATACTTCTAAACCTAATACAACTAAGTTAATGTATCTTCAATAGAAGTCATGAAAATGGCATTTCCATCTGAGGTAGAGGGTTCATCTCACTAGGGAGTGCCAGAGAGTGGGCGCAGGTCAGTGGGTGCGCCCACCGAGCGCCAGTTGAAGCAGGGCGAGGCATTGCCTCACTCGGGAAGCCCAAGGGGTCAGGGAGTTCCCTTTCCTAGTCAAAGAAAGGGGTGACAGACGGCACCTGGAAAATCGAGTCACTCCCACCCGAAAACTGCGCTTTTCCGACGGGCTTAAAAAACGGCGCACCAGGAGATTATGTCCCGCACCTGGCTCGGAGGGTCCTAGGCCCACAGAGTCTCGCTGATTGCTAGCACAGCAGTCTGAGATCAAAATGCAAGGCTGCAGTGAGGCTGGGGGAAGGGCGCCCACCATTGTCCAGGCTTGCTTAGGTAAACAAAGCAGCCAGGAAGCTCGAACTGGGTGGAGCCCACCACAGTTCAAGGAGGCCTGCCTGCCTCTATAGGCTCCACCTCTGGGGGCAGGGCACAGACAAACAAAAAGACAGCAGTAACCTCCGCAGACTTAAATGTCCCTGTCTGACAGCTTTGAAGAGAGTAGTGGTTCTCCCAGCATGCAGCTGGAGATCTGAGAACGGGCAGACTGCCTCCTCAAGTGGGTCCCTGACCCCTGACCCCTGAGCAGCCTAACTGGGAGGCACCCCCCAAGCAGGGGCAGATTGACACCTCACACGGCCAGGTACTCCAACAGACCTGCAGCTGAAGGTCCTGTCTGTTAGAAAGAAAACTAACAAACAGAAAGGACATCCACACCAAAAACCCATCTGTACATCACCATCATCAAAGACCAAAAGCAGATAAAACCACAAAGATGGGGAAAAAACAGAGCAGAAAAACTGGAAACTCTAAAAAGCAGAGCGCCTCTCCTCCTCCAAAGGATCACAGTTCCTCATCAACAACGGAACAAAGCTGGACAGAGAATGACTTTGACGAGCTGGGAGAAGAAGACTTCAGACAATCAAATTACTCTGAGCTACGGGAGGAAATTCAAACCAAAGGCAAAGAAGTTGAAAACTTTGAAAAAATTAAGAAGAATGTATAACTAGAATAACCAATATGGAGAAGTGCTTAAAGGAGCTGATGGAGCTGAAAACCGAGGCTCGAGAACTACGTGAACAATGCAGAAGCCTCAGGAGCCGATGCAATCAACTGGAAGAAAGGGTATCAGCGATGGAAGATGAACTGAATGAAATGAAGTGAGAAGGGAAGTTTAGAGAAAAAAGAATAAAAAGAAACGAGCAAAGCCTCCAAGAAATATGGGACTATGTGAAAAGATCAAATCTACGTCTGATTGGTGTACCTGAAAGTGATGGGGAGAATGGAACCAAGTTGGAAAACACTCTACAGGATATTATCCAGGAGAACTTCCCCAATCTAGCAAGGCAGGCCAACATTCAGATTCAGGAAATACAGAGAACGCCACAAAGATACTCCTCGAGAAGAGCAACTCCAAGACACATAATTGTCAGATTCACCAAAGTTGAAATGAAGGAAAAAATGTTAAGGGCAGCCAGAGAGAAAGGTCGGGTTACCCACAAAGGGAAGCCCATCAGACTAACAGTGGATCTCTCGGCAGAAATTCTACAAGCTAGAAGAGAATGAGGGCCAATATTCAACATTCTTAAAGAAAAGAATTTTCAACCCAGAATTTCATATCCAGCCAAACTAAGCTTCATAAGTGAAGGAGAAATAAAATCCTTTACAGACAAGCAAATGCTGAGAGATTTTGTCACCACCAGGCCTGTCCTAAAAGAGCTCCTGAAGGAAGCGCTAAACATGGAAAGGAACAACCGCTACCAGCCACTGCAAAATCATGCCAAAATATAAAGACCATCGAGACTAGGAAGAAACTGCATCAACTAACGAGCAAAATAACCAGCTAACATCATAATGACAGGATCAAATTCACACATAAAAATATTAGCTTTAAATGTAAATGGACTAAATGCTCCAATTAAAAGACACAGACTGGCAAATTGGATAAAGAGTCACGACCCATCAGTGTGCTGTATTCAGGAAACCCATCTCATGTGCAGAGACTCACATAGGCTCAAAATAAAAGGATGGAGGAAGATCTACCAAACAAATGGAAAATAAAAAAAGAGCACGGGTTGCAATCCTAGTCTCTGATAAAACAGACTTTAAACCAACAAAGATCAAAAGAGACAAAGAAGGCCATTACATAATGGTAAAGGGATCAATTCAACAAGAACTAATTATCCTAAATATATATGTACCCAATACAGGAGCACCCAGATTCATAAAGCAAGTCCTTAGTGACCTACAAAGAGACTTAGACTCCCACACAATGATAATGGGAGACTTTAACACCCCACTGTCAACATTAGTCAGATCAATGAGACAGAAAGTTAACAAGGATATCCAGGAATTGAACTCAGCTCTGCACCAAGCGGACCTAATAGACATCTACAGAACTCTCCACCCCAAATCAACAGAATATACATTCTTTTCAGCACTACACCACACCTATTCCAAAATTGACCACACAGTTGGAAGTAAAGCACTCCTCAGCAAATGTAAAAGAACAGAAATTATCACAAACTGTCTCTCAGACCACAGTGCAATCAAACTAGAACTCAGGATTAAGAATCTCACTCAAAACTGCTCAACTACATGGAAACTGAACAACCGGCTCCTGAATGACTACTGGGTACATAATGAAATGAAGGCAGAAATAAAGATGTTGTTTGAAACCAATGAGAACAAACACATAACCTACCGGAATCTCTGGGACACATTCAAAGCAGTGTGTAGAGGGAAATTTATAGCACTAAATGCCCACAAGAGAAAGCAGGAAAGATCTAAAATTGACACCCTAACATCACAATTAAAAGAACTAGAAAAGCAAGAGCAAACACATTCAAAAGCTAGCAGAAGGCAAGAAATAACTAAAATCAGAGCAGAACTGAAGGAAATAGAGACACAAAAAACCCTTCAAAAAATTAATGAATCCAGGAGCTGGTTTTTTGAAAGGATCAACAAAATTGATAGACCGCTAGCAAGACTAATAAAGAAAAAAAGAGAGAAGAATCAAATAGACACAATAAAAATGATAAAGGGGATATCACCACCGATCCCACAGAAATACAAACTACCATCAGAGAATACTACAAACACCTCTACGCAAATAAAGTAGAAAGTCTAGAAGAAATGGATAAATTCCTCGACACATACACCCTCCCAAGACTAAACCAGGAAGAAGTTGAATCTCTGAATAGACCAATAACAGGAGCTGAAATTGTGGCAATAATCAATAGCTTACCAACGAAAAAGAGTCCAGGACCAGATGGATTCACAGCCGAATTCTACCAGAGGTACAAGGAGGAACTGGTACCATTCCTTCTGAAACTATTCCAATCAATAGAAAAAGAGGGAATCATCCCTAACTCATTTTATGAGGCCAGCATCATCCTGATACCAAAGCTGGGCAGAGACACAACCAAAAAAGAGAATTTTAGACCAATATCCTTGATGAACATTGATGCAAAAATCCTCAATAAAATACTGGCAAACCGAATCCAGCAGCACATCAAAAAGCTTATCCACCATGATCAAGTGGGCTTCATCCCTGGGATGCAAGGCTGGTTCAATATATGCAAATCAATAAGTGTAATCCAGCATATAAACAGCCAAAGACAAAACCACATGATTATTTCAATAGATGCAGAAAAGGCCTTTGACAAAATTCAACAACCTTCATGCTAAAAACTCTCAATAAATTAGGTATTGATGGGACATAGTTCAAAATAATAAGAGCTATCTATGACAAACCCACAGCCAATATCATACTGAATGGGCAAAAACTGGAAGCATTCTCTTTGAAAACTGGCACAAGACAGGGATGCCCTCTCTCACCATTCCTATTCAACATAGTGTTGGAAGTTCTGGCCAGGGCAATTAGGCAGGAGAAGGAAATAAAGGGTATTCAGTTAGGAAAAGAGGAAGTCAAATTGTCCCTGTTTGCAGATGACATGATTGTATATATAGAATACCCCCCTGTCTCAGCCCAAAATCTCCTTAAGCTGATAAGCAACTTCAGCAAAGTCTCAGGATACAAAATCAATGTACAAAAATCACAAGCATTCTTATACACCAACAACAGACAAACAGAGCCAAATCATGAGTGAACTCCCATTCACAATTGCTTCAAAGAGAATAAAATACCTAGGAATCCAACTTACAAGGGATGTGAAGGACCTCTTCAAGGAGAACTACAAACCACTGCTCAAGGAAATAAAAGAGGATACAAACAAATGGAAGAATATTCCATGCTCATGGATAGGAAGAATCAATATCGTGAAAATGGCCATACTGTCCAAGGTAGTTTACAGATTCAATGCCATCCCCATCAAGCTACCAATGACTTTCTTCACAGAATTGGAAAAAACTACTTTAAAGTTCATATGGAAGCAAAAAAGAGCCCGCACCACCAAGTCATTCCTAAGCCAAAAGAACAAAGCTGGAGGCATCACACTATCTGACTTCAAACTATACTACAAGGTTACAGTAACCAAAACAGCATGGTACTGGTACCAAAACAGAGATATAGATCAATGGAACAGAACAGAGCCCTCAGAAATAACGCCGCATATCTACAACTATCTGATCTTGACAAACTGAGAAAAACAAGCAATGGGGAAAGGATTCCCTATTTAATAAATGGTGCTGGGAAAACTGGTTAGCCATATGTAGAAAGCTGAAACTGGATCCCTTCCTTACACCTTATACAAAAATCAGTTCAAGATGGATTAAAGACTTAAACGTTAGACCTAAAACCATAAAAACCCTAGAAGAAAACCTAGGCATTACCATTCAGGACATAGGCATGGGCAAGGACTTCATATCTAAAACACCAAAAGCAATGGCAACAAAAGCCAAAATTGACAAATGGGATCTAATTATACTAAAGAGCTTCTGTACAGCAAAAGAAACTACCATCAGAGTGAACAGGCAGCCCACAGAATGGGAGAAAATTTTCGCAACCTATTCATCTGACAAAGGGCTAATATCCAGAATCTACAATGAACTAAACAAATTTACAAGAGAAAAACAAACAACCCCATCAAAAAGTGGGCGAAAGACATGAACAGACACTTCTCAAAAGAAGACATTTATGCAGCCAAAAAACACATGAAAAAATGCTCGCCATCACTGGCCATCAGAGAAATGCAAATCAAAACCACAATGAGATACCATCTCACACCAGTTAGAATGGCAATCATTAAAAAGTCAGGAAACAACAGGTGCTGGAGAGGATGTGGAGAAATAGGAACACTTTTACACTGTTGGTGGGACTGTAAACTAGTTCAACCATTGTGGAAGTCAGTGTGGCGATTCCTCAGGGATCTAGAACTAGAAATACCATTTGACCCAGCCATCCCATTACTGGGTATATACCCAAAAGACTATAAATCATGCTGCTATAAAGACACATGCACATGTATGTTTATTGCAGCATTATTCACAATAGCAAAGACTTGGAACCAACCCAAATGTCCAACAATGATAGACTGGATTAAGAAAATGTGGCACATATGCACCATGGAATACTATGCAGCTATAAAAAGTGATGAGTTCATGTCCTTTGTAGGGACATGGATGAAATTGGAAATCATCATTCTCAGTAAACTATTGCAAGAACAAAACCAAACACTGCATATTCTCACTCATAGGTGGGAATTGAACAATGAGAACACATGGACACAGGAAGGGGAACATCACACTCTGTGGCCTGTTGTGGGGTGGGGGGAGGGGGGAGGGATAGCATTGGGAGATATACGTAATGCTAAATGACGAGTTAGTGGGTGCAGCACACCAGCATGGCACATGTATACATATGTAACTAACTTGCACATTGTGCACATGTACCCTAAAACTCAAAGTATAATAATAATAAATAAATAAATAAATAAGAAGTCATGATAATTAATTGATGACATTTGTAATTTTCTTCTTCATAGAAATCATCTGCAGAGCTGGTAAACTAAAAAAACAAACAACAACAACAACAACAAAAACCCTGAAGTATAAGCAATCAGGCAGCCATTAATTTTAGTACACAGGTCACTCTGACATTACATGAAAAACAAGAAGCTACAAATCATCAGGGTACATTTAAAGATCATTGCCATTATCATAGTCAACTTTAGGTACGTTTAATATACATTAAGATCCTTGGGTAAATTGCAAGATTGAAATGACTACAGACCAGTTTTCCTAAAGAAAATTGGATGCTAGCCTGTCAAATTCATACCTGTCAATTTGTAGGAATTGTACACTACATATGGTGCATGACATCAATTTTCAATGGACCAGATCAACTTTGAGTTGCATCATGATTATGCTATTGGCATTTACATGCAACCAGCTTTGATTTCTGGCAGCTGTTAGAACAATGTGTACCGTACCATAATTAAATAAAGATCGCACAATTGTAGGGCCTATTTTTCCACCACAGTAACATTTATGTGTTTTTGAAGTAAAAGAAATTAAAAACTGACATGATTATAGACAAAATATTCAAGGATCGATATAATACATTCAAATTTGAGTATCGTATTCTCTTTACAACTAAATTTTGCTGGTGAAACACTAATACTACAACATTATGAGTCAGGAATTTCTAAAATATAGCCCCTTTTGGCTCTTTTCCCTTCTTATTCTTAGTTACTAAGGTATATATTTTTCATTTTTTTTCTTTTTTTTGAGGTGGTCTCACTCTGTTGCCAGGCTGGAGTGCTATGGTGCGATCTTGGCTCACCGCAAACTCCACCTCCCAGGTTCAAGTGATTCTCTTGCCTCAGCCTCCCGAGTAGCTGGGATTACAGGCACGCGCCACCACGCCTGGCTAATTTTTTTTGTATTTTTAATAGAGACCAGGTTTCACTATGTTGCCCAGGCTGGTCTTGTACTCCTGACCTCGTGATCCGCTTGTCTCGGCCTCCCAAAGTGCTGGGATTACAGGCGTGAGCCACCGTGCCTGGCCTTGTTGTTTTATATTGCCTGAAGAACTAAAGAAAAAACAAGTCTGACCAATTACAGCTAAATGTTAAGACATTTGCCATGAAACTTCCCTTATGCAAAACAAAACATAAATCCTTAAATTTTTAGAACTTTGAGATCACTAAATTTTTGCTAGGGTATCCCTATCAGTAATCTTTAAAGATGTGTCTCATTTTTCCCAGGTTGACAGGTTGAGATAGTCAACACTGTACTTGGTGATGGGCTGTTGCCCACATAACTTGTACAATTGTATTAAGAAAAAATGCACAGGTGCTGGAGAACAGATGGAGGTCTCTGACAAACCAGCCAGGGGAGCAAAATTATAAGCTCTTGCTTTTGTTCAATTTGTACTACTTTCTAGATATCCATCAGAACTTCCTCAAGTTCCTCTCAGAATTAATATCACCTTTCTTTAAATGATCCAATGAATATGCCAGTGTTATGCATAGAGATTGGCAAATACTAGACACTTTACAAATGTTTGTATCTGACACAATTGCATTTTGTACACTTTTAATAAGCCTTTTAAGACATTCTGCTTGATGTTAGCGTTGGTGGAAGATTTGTCTCTGCTAGGAAGTTGTCAACTTGTTCAGGGTGGGACTTGATTTTGTTTTCACACAACTCCTCCATTCTACATTATTCTGTCTCATATTCAGGCTGTCTTGCATGGGCTTATTTATGGCTTTTTCCTCCTCCACTAGACTATAAGTTCCAGGAGGACTAAACTGTGTCATCTTTATTTTAATGTTCCTCACAGTACCTAACACTGCTTGGTATATAATGAGTCTTTAAAAACTATGTGTTGAATTTGAACGTTATCTCCTCTGGGTAATTTTATTTTCAAAACATTCACTTTTGAACAGGACTTGTTTTATAGCAGCAATTTATTTTGCAGATTAAGGAAACTGTGAATTAAACTAGAAGACATGAAAAACTTTAAAGTGCTGCTTCAAACTTCATTAGAGATTTAACAGGAACAGTACAGTATAGTAGAATGCATACTTGTCACTTGATACCTAGTCATTTTCAGATTGTATTTTCTCTGAGAGGGTCACACACCTACCTCATCAGGCTTTTTTTTTAAATGCATATTCATTGTGACAAGAACACGTAACATGAGATCTACCATATTAACACATTTTAAAACATACAATACATATTGTTAATTATCAGTACAAAGTTAAACAGCAGATTGCTAGAGTTTATTCATCTTGCTTACCTGAAACCTTATGCCTATTGATTAGTAATTCACCGTTTCCTCCTTCCTTGGGGGCTTTTTAAAAAATGAGATAAAGAAGCCTTAAAGACTATATATATTTAAAAACCACAGATTCTTTATATGCAAATTTTGGCAGGATCAACTTAAATTTACATACAAGAGAGAAGAACCGCTAGGAAGCTAAGCCAGACATTTCAATCAGTCAGATAACTGAGCTTTTTGAATTCTCAAAGAGAATTGTTTATTCATTAATTGGTTGCATATGGCTGATATCTGAGGCAGGAAACTTATCAGGAAAAGGTGATACGAGAGTGAAGGAAGTTTTAAAAATTACGTGTTTCCTATTCTTTGACCCTCATTCCTAAAAAGTACCAATGTTAAGTTCTAGAAAGATTTAAAAAATTTCCCGCTTGTTACATAAAATAGGCTCACATGTATAGAGTATGTTTTTAAAGAAATTTGGCACATGTGTTTTCAACAGATTCAGTCTACAGCACTCAATTTCTAGAGTGGCTCAATCAAGGCTGTCTTAATTTCATTTCAGAATTGAACATTGATTTGTTTGATTATTCTATGAAGACAATAATTTGACATCATTGGGATGATCAAAATTAGCCCTGAAAGTTGGAAAGTTTGGGACTGAAACTGAAACGGGAGAGTTCCCTGACCCCCCTCGCAGGATGTCAGGTGTGTCTCATCTGTTTGGCTGCTATGTGCTCAAACCACTTACAGGAGGAGGAGCACTTAGATGGGCAGTTGCAGGAGCCAGGGCAAGTGATTTTGCACTCCAGCCCCACAGTAACCTCTAAGGGTGGGTGTTTGTGACTCTGGAAGCCCCAGTATGTGTGTTACAGTGATTTTTTCACTCTGTCTTCTGCAGACAGCTTAGGTGTTAACCAGCTCAGTGCCCTCTTGGTACCTAGGTCCTTGTCCAGTGTCCAGGAAGAATCAGGTCACACGGACAAATTAAAGGATGATAAATGCAGGGGATTTTATTTCCAGATGGAGGTGACTGTCAGTGGGAAGGATGGGGAGCTGGAAAGGAGATGGAGTGGAAAAATGATCATCCCCTGGAGTTCAGCCATCCCACGGCTCATCTCCTCTCTGACCACCCCCAGCCAAACTCCTCTTGACGTTCAGACACTCCTTCTCCTCTCTCCTTCTGTGCCACACTGCTGTTCTGCTCCTCTGCTCTTCTGCTCGTAGAACCTGGGGTTTGGGGTTTATATGGGTACAGGATATGGGAGTGTGGTGGGCCAAAAGGCAACATTTGTGTGCGAATACAGGAATGCCTATTCACATTTAGGGGTGTGGGTTTCCAGGTTTTAGGGTGGGGCCTTTGCTGGGGAACCACCCTCTTCTATCCATTATTTCCCTGTCTCCTGTCTGTATCAAAACCTTGTTGTTCATTGTCTCTGTAATCCAAAAATCAGCTAGTTTTCCAAAGGTCAGAAAAGGCCCAGCATAGAACATCCTCAGCAATGGATTCATTTAATCTCTTATTGGAGATTTTTGGTGTTTGAATGTAACCAAAATGCAAGTTAGTTGCTCACTGCAAGTAGAGTCCAATTAACAAGACAGAGGTCTTGTGCAAAAAATATGAATTTATTCTGAAGCTAACTTGGAGGAAGGGGCACAAAGTGTGCTGCCTTTAAATGTGCCACTTCATCTTTGGAGCAGAAAGTGGATATTTTTATAAGGTAAGAGGGGAAATTGAGCCAGGGCAGGGGACCCCTCTACTAGCTTGGTGCCTTATCTACAGAACAGTTGAGTTGACACCTTCTATGGAAGAAATAATTTGTAAAAGTGGCCAACTGGGCATGCTTTTGACATGCCCTCCTGGTGCATGAAAGTCCCAAGACAACCCTGGAGAGTGGAAGTTTGAAGGCAACCCCCTGGAGGTGAGAGTTCTGTGGTGGGTATGCTTTGGTCTGCAAAGCAACTGTCAACTCTCAAGGAGAGACCTGTCTTGGAGCAAAGAGTTAGAACTTGCATTGCAGGAAATGTCTGGTAAGGGAGATGAGAAAGAATATATTTGCATTTTTAAAGGGCTAAGTAGGAAGTGGGGAACCAGAAAAGAAGAAGAGAAGAGAAAGCAAATAATAATAATAATTAAATCACCTATTAGAAAAATGAGGGATACTCAGTTACATGAATAGGTTAAAATGTATGCAGTTTTCCCAAGAGCCACGAATAAAATTACAATTAGCAGCCAACAGTTAGCAGATATCTTCCCTGAAGAATTCATCTAGGGAAAATCTAGTTTTGAGATCCTATGGATATAGACCAACTCTGTCTTTGAAAAGGTACTTCTGTAATATTAAAGTTAGACCTCATTCTATTCTGCTGGTGGATCTGTCAAACATAATTTCTCATCTAAATTGAGACACTTGAGAGCGAAGGGTGCCCTGTAAATAAACACACAAAAATCACAGTCATATCCCAATGCTGTCTCAAGGCATATATGGCCATCACACCAATAGAAATTCTCATATTATACATGGTTCTATTACCACCTGTGTGAACCCAAAGTATCTGAGACAGGTGTCCAACAATTTACAAAGTTTATTTTGCCAAGGTTAAGGAGGTGTCTGTGACACAGCCTCAGGAGATTCTGATGACATGTGCCCAAGGTGGTCATGGCATAGCTTGGTTTTATACATTGTAGGGAGACAAGAGACATCAATCAATATGTGAAGATGTACTTTGATTTGGTCCAAAAAGGCAGGACAACTTGAAGCTGGGTTGGAGGGGTTGCTTCCAGGTCATACGTAGATAAGAGACAAAGGTTGTGTTCTTTTGGGCTTTGATTAGCCTTTCACTAAAGACAAAATTTACATGTGAGAAAGGGGTAGAGTAATAGTCACTTATGTCTTAGTCTGGCTCAGTGAATCTGCATTTTTACATAAACAATAGGGCAGAGGAAGCAATGATACACATTTGTCTCAGGCGAGCACAAGGATGACTTTGAGTTCTGTCCTTTGTCCCGCACCTGTGAAGATAAGCTAACAATTGACATCACAAGGGTGAAGTCCAGCAGAACTGTTTTAGGGTAAAGATCTTGAGGCCACAAGGAATTTCCTTGTGGGTTAATTGTGAGGGAGGTATGTAGCTTTTCAAATCTTTGTACCTATCTTATTTAGAATAAAATGGGAGGCAGGTTTGCCTGATGCAATTCCCAGCTTGACTTTCCCTTTGGCTTAGTGATTTTGGGGCCCTGAGATTTATTGTCCTTTCATACCCGAATCCTTCTTTACTTCTTTTCTCTCTTCCTCCCTGCTTTCTTCTTCTTCTTCCTCTTCCTCCTTCTTCTCTTTTTCCTCTCTCTATCTCTCTCCTTTTGCTTCTTTCTTGTCTAGAGTCTAGACTAGATACCATACTGGGAAGTTTTCAAAAAAGAAACTCTCTTTTTTTTTATTTGAAGAAACAGTAGAATACTGTCTTTTACTTATTCCACATACAACTATGTTATAGGAATAAAGGAAAATATACAATTATTTAAAGTATTTTCCTTCCATTTCCACTTCTATTGCATCCCTGAACTCCTTGTCCCTTTTGCTCTGGGTTCACAGTCATTCTTTTGTGTCTATAAGACCCTCAATATGCTGGGTATAGCAGAAGAGAGACTGCAAGAATCCGAGAGGTTCTCATCATCAACATAAGAAACGGCAAAAAAGGACTTAGAGTAGAGATTGGAAGAGTTTAGTCTGACAGGGGAAAGGGAAGTAAGAAGAAAGTGAGGAGTTCCATTAAATTTGCAAATAGAAAGGTTTAAGAGATGTGGGTAGTTACTTTTGAAAGTGAAACTTTGAGGGAGTTTGGAAAGTTTTACTCTCCGACATGCAAATTAATTCTAATACATCTTTAGGTGAACCGCAATAAGTGCCAGCAATATTCTCATTGTTTTATGAAGCTGGGGTTCTACATTTTTTTTGACTGTAAGAAGTAGCACTAGTTTTACTAGATATACCTACTAAGCACATATCAAATAACAGGCACTCAATTTGGAGAAGTAATGTTGAATAAAGCATATGTAACAGATGATGCTTGTGGAATGAATGAACAATGAATGCATAAATCAGTGATCATACTTGAAAAGTCAGAAAGTTTTTCTCCTCTGAACAGTCTGAGGGCAAGTGGCATACCTCAGCCCTTTATCCCTAAATATTGTAATGTGTATTTTTGTCAGAGTAAAAAAATCACAGTTTTAATTACTCTTTTAATCAATTTGATGGCTTTCTAGAGCGAATATGGGGAGATTCAGAACTGGGTGGTTGCTATTGTTTTCCTGAGAGTTGTTTATTAATAATGTATTTTCTCATACAGATATAACCAGAACAATACACTGGGCATATGCCTATGTGCCCCTTCCTTACCTCTCCGGAAATCACAATTTGCAAGAGATCAAGCTCTCACGTTCATCATATTGTTTCAAATGTGCTAGTGGTATGAGCAGACCATGAAAATAGTTCACAAAAATTTTTTCCTCATGTAACATTAATAATAATAGTGGTTCCCTTCAAATCTCAACTCCTTCTAGCAGAAATATGCTCTCATTAAGCTATTCTCCACAAGTTAATTACCTCCTGTATCCAGTTCCTCACAACTGCCACTCACTCCCATTAGCACCCCCTATTGTGTTCTCATGGGCCTGGGAATTCTCTTCTCTACCCTCTTCCCCTCTCTTATACATGGGTCACTAGGGTATTGCCTGAACATTGTTCTCCCTACATTTCTCATGTATTAACTTTAGTCACATTTTTACAGTTTCTATTTTCCTACTTTCCAACATTGTGTTAATTATGCCTTCACTTTCTTTTTTATCTCAGTTCTGATTTTGACTCTTGTTCATTCTCTTTTATTTTTCCTTGCTTATGCTTATGCAGTTTTCAAGAAGGGTGTTTAATATTAAATCTCTGAGGACACCAATGTATTGTTTACTGGCTCTTCTGAGAAGTTTTTCCAAATCTTAGAGGACTCCATTGGTGGTTCAGGAAAACAGGAGGAGGCCTGGAAGGATTGAAGTTTGTGTGAGCTTCCAAAGGTACCTTACGGGAGAATTTGCGAACTCATTACTGGCAGGTCAAATCTAAGCTGCAAGACTGACATTTCTTCTTTTTTCTTTAAAAAAAATTGGCCCACACAGTAACTTAAACAATTTTCAATTCGTTTCCAGCATTTAACATAGAGATTTTGGCTTCTCTTTAAAATATGTATCTGTAATCCTGCAGGGTAGCAATAAGTTGCAGCTGAGAAACTCCCGACCTCTTTAGATGGGGTATATAATTCGGAGTTTGCCACAGTCTCCATCAGACCCATTTAAATCATTTCTATTCCCTTCCTGACCCCTGTAGTCAGTTGAGTTTTTCACATTTGTATTAAAGTCTTAGGAGCAGCCTGTTTCGAGAAGTGGAGAACAGGGCCCTATCAAGGCGATAATTGCCCTCCAAGGACACAAAGAACCCGGAGTATTTCCACTGCTCTCCTTTGCCTTGTTCCCTACTGTTTGGTGATATTTTGTTGAAAATGACTGACTGACTGAAATATCAAGAATCATGGTGATACCATAATTTTATAAACCTTTGAAAACTCAGCAGACTTAGTGTGGAATTTGCAATCCTTTCAGCCCTCAACATTAAGAGTTGTGAGGGAGGAAGCAGTGCTCTGGCTTAGGCACAGTATTCTCGCATGAGGCCAGGGCCAGACTCAAACACTTGGCTTTACAATCTGGATTAAAACTCTTCTTGGACTCTGGTTGCATTTGAGGAATGTCACGACTCCTTGTTAGGTGCCCTCTGCCTCCTCACTTCCCCCATTGTAGCTCCAGGATAATCTCATACTCCTCTATGCCGTGCACTTCACTTCACGCAGACCTTCAGAGTATGTAAAATGCTTGGAAGCAGCCTGTTTGGGGAGGTGGAGAACAGGGTTATGTCAAGGTAATAATTTATCCTAAAAGGACATAGACCTCAGAGCAGGTTCTTCCAGGACATCAGTCTCTTCCCTGCCTCAGATACTGGCATTTGCTGTCTCTGCTTTCATTTTTTAGCTCATCTCTTGAATTGTTCTTCTCATCTTTTAGGTCTCAGCTTAAATGCGTGGTCCTCAAAAAGATATGCTCTGCTTATCTTATTCAAAATAGGCCCACTCGTTTACTCTTCATCAAATCACCTTATTTTCATCATAGCAGTTATCATGATCTTTTATTATATTTTTGTTTTTCTTCCTCAGACAGGAATATAAACTGACGACAGTGACCTTGTCTGCCCACTTACTCATCTATTTCTACCACCTAAGCAGTGGTAGACACCTAAGCCAGTGTCTGGCTCATAGCAGTCATTTGACAAAGATAATAGAATAAATAAATGCAGACTGGCTGGGCATGGTGGCTTACACCTATAATCCCATCATTTGGGGATGCTAAGATGGAAGTATTGCTTAAGGTCAGGAGTTTGAGACCAGCCTGGGAAACATAGTGAGATGCCACTCTCTACAAAAAATAAAATAATTAACTGAGCATGGTGGCATGTGCCTATAGTCCTAGCTACTTGGGAGAAATGCTTGAACCCAGGAGTTTAAGGGTGCAATGAGGTATGGTCATGCCACTGCAGTCCAGCCTGGGTGACAGAACAAGATCCTGCCTCTTAACAACAACAACGACGACGACAACAAAAAGTGGACCACACGTTGAATCCCTTTTGTGCCTTTGATATTTCTGCTTCCAATAATATAGTTTCTAGAGACAAATGATACTATTGGAGTATATTAATTATTTTCACCATACATATAAATTAACTTAAGAGTGCCAAAGCATCAAAGACTATAATTTACTCTAATCAAATACTGATATACTTTTCTTAAAATATGAATCAACAGTGCCATCTATTCCAATTTCTAGTAACCTTCTCCCTTGAATCCTTTTGGAGGTGTTAATAAGTTTAAAAACAGGAGAGTACACCCCTCATGCTAAAAAAAGACCCAAAAAACTAGGTATTGATGGAACATATCTCAAAATAATAAGAGCTATTTATGACAAACCCACAGCAAATATACTGAATGGGCAAAAGCTGGAAGCATTCTCTTTGAAAACTGGCACAACACAAGGATGCCCTCTGTCACCACTCCTATTCAACATAGTACCGGAAGTTCTGGCCAGGGCAGTCAGGCAAGAGAAAGAAATAAAGGGTATTCAAATAGGAAGAGAGGAAGTCAAATTGTCTCTGTTTGCAGATGACATGATTTTATATTTAGAAAACCCCATCGTCTCAGTCCAAAAACTCCTTAAGCTGATAAGCAACTTCAGCAAAGTCTCAGGATACAAAATCAACCTACAGAAATCACAAGCATTCCTATACATCAGTAATAGACAAACAGAGAGCCAAATCATGAGCAAACTCCCATTCACAATTGCTACAAAGAGAATAAAATACCAAGGCATACAACTTACAAGGGATGTGAAGGACCTCTTCAAGAAGAACTACAAACCACTGCTCAAGGAAATAAGGGAGGACACAAACAAATGGAAAAACATTCCATGCTCATGGATAGGAAGAAGCAATATTGTGAAAATGGCCATACTGCCCAAAGTAATTTATAGATTCAATGCCATCCCCATCAAGCTACCATTGACTTTCTTCACAGAATTGGAAAAAAAATACTTTAAATTTCATATGGAACCAAAAGAGAGCCTGTATAGCCAAGACAATCCTAAGCAAAAAGAACAAAGCTGGAGGCATCACACTACCTGACTTCAAACTATACTACAAGGCTACAGTAACAAAAACACCGTGGTACTTGTACTAAAACATCTATATATATATTAATGGAACAGAACAGAGGCCTCAGAAATAACATCACACATCTACAACCACCTGATCTTTAATAAACCTGACAAAAAACAAGCAATGGGGAAAGGATTTCCTATTTAATAAATGGTGTTGGGAAAAACTGGCTAGCTATATGCAGAAAACTGAAACTGGACCCCTTCCTTACACCTTAAACAAAAATTAACTCAAGATGGATTAAAGACTCAAACGTAAGACCTAAAACCATAAAAACCCTAGAAGAAAACCTAGGCAATATTCAGGACATAGGCATGGGCAAAGACTTCATGACTAAAACACCAAAAGCAATGGCAACAAAAGCAAAAATTGACAAATGGGATGTAATTAAACTAAAGAGCTTCTGCACAGCAAAACAAACTATCATCAGAGTGAACAGGCAACCTACAAAATGGGAGAAAATTTTTGCAATCTATCCATCTGATAAAGGTCTAATATCTAGAATCTACAAGGAATTTAAACAAATTTACAAGAAAAACAAACAACCCCATCAAAAAGTAGGTGAAGGATATGAACAGACACTTCTCAAAAGAAGACATTTATGTGCCCAACAAACATATGAACAAAAGCTCATCATTACTGGTCATTAGAGAAATGCAAATCAAAACCACAAAGAGATACAATCTCACACCAGTTAGAATGGTGATCATTAAAAAGTCAGGAAACAACAGATGCTGGAGAGGATGTGGAGAAATAGGAATGCTTTTACACTGTTGGTGGGAGTATAAATTAGTTCAACCATTGTTGAAGACTGTGGCGATTCCTCAAGGATCTAGAATTAGAAATACCACTTGACCCAGCAATCCCATTACTGGGTATATACCCAAAGGATTATAAATCATTTTACTCTAAAGACACATGCGCATGTATGTTTAGTTTATTGCAGCACTATTCACAGTAACAAAGACTTGGAACTAATCCAAATGCCCATCAATGTTAGACTGGATAAAGAAAATGTGGCACATATACACCATGGGATACTACGCAGCCATAAAAAGAATGAGTTCATGTCGTTTTCAGGGACATGGATGAAGCTGGAAACCATCATTCTCAGCAAACTAACACAGGAACAGAAAACCAAACACTGCATGTTCTCACTCGTAAGTGGGAGTTGAACAATGAGAATATATAGGGGCACAGAAAGGGGAACATCACACACTGGGACCTGTCAGAGGGTGGGGGCAAGGGGAGGGATAGCATTAGGAGAAACACCTAATGTAGATGATGGGTTGATGGGTGCAGCAAACTACCATGGCAGATGTACACCCATGTATCAAACCTGAACATTCTGCACATGTATCCTAGAGCTGAAAGTATAATTAAATAAAATAAAAAAAGAAAGAAGCTGGCTAAAACCCACAGAAACCAAGATGGTGATGAGAGTGACCTTTGGTCGTCCTCACTGGTACAGTCCTACCAATGCCATGACAGTTTACAAATGCCATTGCAATGTCAGGAAGTTACCCTATATGGTCTAAAAAGGGGAGGCATGAATAATCCACCCCTTGTTAGCATATAATCAAGAAATAACCATAAAAATGGGCAACCAACAGCTCTGTCTATGGAGTAGCCATTCTTTATTCCTTTACTTTCTTAATAAACTTGGTTTCACTTAAAATAAATAAATAAATAAATAAATATTGCCATCTTCCAAAGTTTTTGTCCCACTGAAAACACTTGAGAAAAAACTGTAAGAGTTTGGGATATTTTCATTTCAAAAATTTATCATTGGTTTTAAGTTTCTTCAAGGCATGTTTTCCCCTATTGTTTCTGCCTGAATTTGAATATTCCAGAATTCCTTAGAGAATTATATAGTTAGGAAAATCCATCAGTACTCTAAACTTAAAAACAAAGTTGAAAAAATAATATATGCTGGCCATATATCCATATAAATGTATATATTTCAACTTATCTGTGATTTTTATTTCTTTGCCTTAATAATAGACATTGGTATAATTAAAAAAAACAGGAGAGTAAACTTTTTGGATAAGGTTATGTCAAGGCGATTTAATTTGAAGCATATTTATTTGAGACATATGAGACTGTGTTCATCACATGAACTGTATGATTATCAAATAGGTTTTAATATCAAACTAAAATTATTTTAATGCAATGTACTCTTTGTGATGATAATAGCCTTATTTCCTTGTTGTCATAGGCATTTTTCACTCTATGATTCTCACTTATTTATTTATTTTAAAAAACTAGCCAATTTGACTTTCAGAGAATGTAGTGGCTCTTGGAATTTACATCTTTATATTTCTCCAAGCATAAAATCTGAAGTCATTCAATACCTGCTGGAAGTGTAGACATAGTCCAAATTTAAGTATAAATCCTAGCATAAGGCAAAAGAAATGTGGGAATCCATGTATATTAGGCCATTCTTGCATTGCTATAAAGAAATACCTGAGACTGAGTAATTTTTAAGAAGAGATTTAATTGGCTTAAGGTTCTGCAGGCTGTACAAGAAGCATAGTGCTGGCATCTGTTTCTGGGGAGGCCTCAGGAAGCTTACAATCATGATGGAAGGTGAAAGGGGAGCAGGCATCTCACACGGCAGTAGCAGGAGCAAGGGGTGGGGGAGATGCCACACACTTTTAAACAACCAGATCTTCTGTGAACTCAAAGCGACAACTCACTCATCACCAATGGGATAGTGACAAGCCATTCATGAGGGATCTGCCCCCATGATTCAAACATCTCCCACTGAGGCACCACCTTTCAATACTGAAGACTGCATTTCAACATGAGATTTGGAGAGGACACATATTCAAACCATATCGTCATGCCAGTTGCATATCCATTCAGTAGGCCCAGAGATTCCCAACCATAGTGATGAGCTTTGCTGCCCATGAGGCCATAGAGCACATCTGTAGTCAGTCAGGCTCTTACTGGCTGTTAGCCTTTTCTGACCCTCCATTTGTTGCTTTCCCCACCATTCTTCTAGATCTTGTCCTTTACTCTTGTTTATACTAATGTACAGCTTATTCTATCCCCCTTTGGACATGCACCATGTATATGAGAAAGATTGGTTCTAAACACATTGGTCCTTTCATTGTGTTTCCTGTGATTTTAGTCATGGCATCATGCTTTGGATTACTTTTACAAATAAGCCCATATGAAAAATACAGATATCATTGCATTTATATGATTCACTTTGATTTTTGAGTCTCATTTAGAAATAGAGCATTGACATTTTTAGGTGTTCTTATTTTGATGATAGGTCTCTTGGTGAGTTACTCCATAGTTACTTCACCTCTTATTGAGATATCCTTCTCGTTTCTAATTTTCTTAGGCCCACAGAAATGTCATTAGTATCTTTATTTATACTCACAGCATTGTCCAGTACCAGTTCCACAGGGGATCTTATCTAAAATCTAGCCAAACACCAGTGATATCCTATCTCAAACTATCGATTTTCCCTCACTTCATTATGATTACCTTTGATTTCCAGTCTTAGCAAATCTCTATTCTCTGTGATAGTGCTGACTACCAAGCTGAGAGGGTTATTTCTGTGATTAAAATTTCATGGTTTCTTGCATCTGAATTCTTTGCTAGAGAGAACATTGAATATTCTCTGGAGGGAAAAAAAATAGAGCATAACAATTTTTTGTTGCAGAAATTTACCATTACAAATTCTAGGGAGTGCCCTTTCATTAGTTCTCTCCAGGAGAAATCAAATAATGGTAATAAGCTGCACAGCAAGGTTTTGACAATTTATGTTTATAATAATGAAATAATACATTTTGCATATACAGAATAATATTTTATCCAGATTTTTATTTCCAGGACCAAATAGAAAATAAAACATTTGAAACAATTAAAACAAGAATATTCTATGAAAAATTGAGTCCTACATTGTGCTATTTCTGGTCCCTCTATGGTTTATTGACCCTGCTAATATAATCATGTTTTTTTAGCATTTAAAAAATAAGCCATTTTTTGTGCAATTAAGAATTTGGAGGGATATTATAAATTGAACTAATAATCCTCAATTTTCTAATCAAAGCAATAATAATTTCTTATAATCCTGATGTGTGGCTAATTCTATGTTATATACTCTAAAGAAATACATGGTCTTTGTTGCTGCAAGTTTCATAACTTTGACAAGAAAGCAAGTAAAAAGAGAAGTCATACACACACACACATATACATAAAATAAAGTTCTTATTTTATAGCATAAAAACAGCAAAATTAAAAATATTCTGTATGCTGGAATCCTATAGAGGCATTAATGGAGGGGTGTGAGATTTTGATTGGCCTTAGAGTATAGGAGTTAAGTTAATGGGTGGGTGAAGAAGGAAGAGCAGAGGACACAGTAGAGGAGAGGTTAGTATCCATCAAAAGATATGCCAGCTCCTTTCACCTAGGACTGCAGATCTTTGTCTAACGCTCAAATTTTGTTGGACAAACTCTTTGTGATATGTATAGTGTTCTCTTGAGAGCTGTAGGATTTTAAGTTTCTTGTTTTTCTTAGAAATGGATGGGCTTGCTGAGGTGATTTATACCAAGTGAATTAGACCAAGTTCAGTGATGTTCAATTTTGCCACATGAGTGGACACAGCCATAGCTCTGGAAGTTATTTAGATTTTGTGTCAATAATAGGAGGTTAACTGGTAAGGTCGCTTTGTGATTCAGAATAGAAAGACAAAATGTTCTGAACTGGATAATAAAATACAGCTGGACATGTGACCAAGATTGTTCTCGGGTACTGATATCTGAAACATTTTTTGTAATGTTGGAGAAAAGCAACAACATAATATGGTGAAATATGACACAGATAAGATTTAACATCTGATGTTGCCATTGTCTGCTTATAGCACACATTTGACTTCAAGTAGCTGCAAACAAGAGGAGATTTTTGGAATTGAATAGAGATATTACAGATCCAGTGTCTTCTGGGTAGTCAGAAAACCAATATTTTAGGCTCTTGAATTTTGCTTTTTTTTTTAACCAAAATTTCAGGAGCTAAAGACTCTTCCTGGTATTGTAGTGCAGCTAAGAAAGAAAATAAAAAATAGAAAGGAAGAGATAAAAAGAGGATAGAGCTAGAGAGAGACAGAGATATAAAGACAGAGAGAAACAGGGAGAATAAGACCATGGGAAAGACAGAGACTGGATGATACATATGTATGGGCTGTCAGCTCCCTTCCTGAACCTAAACCTAATACTCAGTTCTATGAACTAAATTGAGTTCCCTCTCCCCTAAATTCATATGTTGAGGCCCTAACCCCCATTGTGATTATAGTTGGAGATAGGGCCTTTAAGGAGGTAATTGAGGTTAAATGAGGTCTCAAGTTGGAGCACAAATCCATTAGAACCGATGTCCTTTGTCTATAAGAAGAGGAAGAGACACCAGGAGTCTATTTCTCCGCACAAGCACAGAGGAAAGGCCACATGAGGACACAGGGAGGAGGCAGCAGTCTGAAAGCCAAGAGGAAAGGCCCACCCCGAAACCGACCCTGCTGCTACCTTGCTCCTTGGACTTGTAGTCTCTAGAACTGCGAGAAAATAAATGTCTATTGTTTCAGCCATCCAGTTTGTGGTAAAGTATTTTGTCATGTCAGCCTAACCAGACTGATATACTCACTATGCCAGTAAAGGAACAGTGCAACTACCTCATCCTTGAATAACCAAGCCATTTTCTCTGCCAAAAGGAGAATGAGGAGTACATCTTGGTTTGTGTCTAGGTGAGTTTGAGGGGACATCACACTGGAGTTGGCTCCAACTTTGCTAGCATAAATAAATGTGTTAGATGATCCAGCAGCTCAGGAAGATCGTCAACTGCATCCCCATCCGAAATGAGTTACGGAGACTTTCCTTAACGTTAATTCTATTATGTGTCTAATATCAAAGACTGCAAGTCAGTTGGTGGTGGTTGGAATATATCAGTAGAGGTCCAAGCAGCAGTACAGGATAGGTAGAAACATTGCCTGTCGGGTAATGTGTAACTGTTTAGATTTGGCTGTGATCTAAGGGAAGCCCTCTAATCAGCCTGAAGCTTAACTGCTGGGAATGGGTGATGGGCAGGACGCTTGGAAGAGTGGGAAGGGCAGACTTCCCCTACTGCCAGGTCCTTGGATAAAATGCTCCATCAGCAGGATCCTTTGCTTTATAATCCCTCATTCCTGACCATATGATTTATTTGTGGCCAGCCTTCTAATCCTGCACTCAACTCCCCTACCACCCAGTCTACAGAAACTTGTAGTCTCATAGGAATTGAAGTGCCAGGAAGTTCTTCCTCGATTTGACTATGTCCTCTCCATGCCTCAATGAGCACAGCTTTTGAAACGAAAAGGCCAAGAAGAAACTCCTGTTTTCCTCTGTTATATTTCTCACCTGAGAAAATAATCATGGAAAATCCAGCTGTTTTGACTATGGCAAGCAGAAGAAGAAAGGGATGGAGTTAACTCCAAGGAGGAAGAAAGAAAAAGGGATCATATTGGTAAATATCTAAAAATATTATTCTTTCATACTTGTTATGCCACCTGCTATACACATGCATGTAAATTGTTATAAGCTCCACTTTCTTGCTCCTTAAATAAGAATTTAGAGAACCAGTGTCCAATAGGTGCTACTACAGATATGTCACACAGACTTAAACCATGGAGAAAGAAGTAATGTCATTAGATCAGTGGTTACATATTTTCAGGTGTTAGAGTCCTGTCTCATTTAATGAGAAAGAATGAGGGGTGCTAGATGTTTTGCAATATTTAGGGCAGTCTGCACAAGAAAGAACTGTTCAGCATCCTGCATGACTTTCGTATCTTAATAATTAAAATTTAAAAAATTTTTCAAATGGACAAAAATTCTATTTGTGGTGTACAGCATAGTGTTCAGATATATGCACATATTGTGAAATGGCTAAATCAAGCTAATTAACATGCATTATCTCACATACTTATCTTTTTTGTGGTTAGAACACAAAAATGACTCCAGTAATTCTCAAGTACAAAATATATTGTCATTAACTATAGTCACCGTAATGCACAATAGGTCTCTTGAATTTATTCCTCCCGTTTAAGTGAAAATTTGTGTCCTTTCACTAACATCTCCACCATTCCCCAAATCCCAGCCTCTGGTACGCATCATTCTACTCTCTACTTCTATGAGTTTGGCTATTTTGTATTCCACATACAGGTGAGATCATGCGGTCTTTGTCTTTCAGTGCCTGGCTTGTTTCACTCAACATAATGTCCTCTACATTCATCCATGTTGTCACAAATGACAGGATTTACTTTTTTTTTTAAGGCTGGATAGTATTCCATTGTGAATATACGGCATTAAAAAAAATCTGTTTAATCATTGATGGCTACTTCAGTGGTTTCCATGTCTTTGCTATTGTGAATAATGCTACAATGAACATGGGAGTGCAGATATATCTTCAACATATCAATTCCAATTCTTTCATATGTGTATACCAGAAGTGGGATTGCTGCATCACGTGGTAATTCTATTTTTAGTTTTTTGGGGGAACCTCCATACTTTTTTCCACAATGATGGCACTAATTTACACTCTCACCAACAGGATACAAGAGTTCCTTTTTCTCCACATTTTTGTCAAAACTTCTCTTTAGTCTTTTTGATAATAGTCGTTCTAACATGTGTTAAGTGACATCTCACTGTAGTTTTAATTTGCATTTCCCTGATTAGTGAGGTTGAACATTTTTTTCATATATCTGTTGTCCATCTGCAAATCTTTTGACAAATGTCTATTTAGGACCTTTGCCCATTTTTAAATTGGGTTTTTTGTTTTCTTGATATTGAATTACTGAATTCCTTATGTATTTTGGATATTAGCCCTTTATCAGATGTACTGTTTGCAAATAGTTTCTCTCATTCAGTAGCTTGTGTCTTTACTCTGTTGATTATTTCCTTGGCTGTGCAGAAGCTTTTTAGTTTGATGTAATCCAATTTGACTATTTTTGCTTTTGTTGTCTGTGCTTTTGGGGCCGTATACAAAATTATTGCCAAGACTAATGTCATAGAGCTTTCCCTCTATCTCTATATTTTCTTCTAGTAGTTTTACAGTTTCAGGTCTTAAGTCTTTAATTTATTTTGAGTTGACGTTTGTATATGCTGTGAGATAAGGCTCTAAATTGTCCCAAACTTTTGGCTAAGGTATAAATGAGGCAGAGGTTTTGGGCAGAAGTTCAGTTAAGTAACAAACATCTGGCTGAAGTTTTTTTTGTTGCTACTTCCCTTGAGAAGCTCAGAGCAGAGCCTTTGTTTGGTACCCTCCACACGCAGGTTAGCAGTTATCTAACAGCCTAACTCATATAACTTTTCATATCCAGAGTGAAAAAAATCACATTACGTAAAGTGATTTTGAAGTGTGTAGTCATTGCTTTCATGATATAGGTACAATTTATGAGAGTATGCACATGACTCATTTAGCCAAAATGGATTGCACAAATTGACTTTTACCAAAAATAACTTACAATAAAAGAATTGGTTAATGGAAGACTGTATGATACCTCAGCAGAAGAGTCTCCATTTATGGTGGAGGTACATACCACTTTATCCAAAGTTAAGTGAAATCAAGTAGCAGAAAATAAAAATTCATACTTTACACTGGAGAGTTTGTTTTTTAGATCTGCCCACAGGGCACAGGGGTGGTCCTTGGGGATGAAGTGACTCATGCTCCCAACTGTAACTAAAAGCTATTAATCTTTCTTCTTTTCCAGAAAACTGTTAACTTTTTTAGAGAATTAAAGGACAATTCAACTTGTTGGATAATGCAATTTAATGCAATAAAAGCTTCCCAGGAGCTTCCCACAGCTGTCACCCCAAGAGATCAAGAAAGCATGCTCCCTGCCGTATCGCAAAGAACCAAGCATCCTTTCCAGACTTCAGCAGCCCTAGGCAACTGAGAGCCCACCACCCTCCAGAGTCTACTGGGGTAAAAATCTGCTGCTTGGCATTCCTGCTATTCTCAGACCTATATTCATCCAACCACTCCCGAGTGTTTCTCATAATGCCCTGGGGCTCCTCTCCACTGATCTGGTTTCTTACTCCTCTTACACTTCCCTAAACCCTTTCACTGTGCTATTTGGTATTCCTGATCTACGATCAGGAAATTCTTACATAGTCTCAGCTTCTTCCACATATTTGCCTTAACCAGACCTCCTCCTGCAGCATTCTCAAGCAGAAGTTGCTCATTTACTCACCTCCAGGCCAGATCATGTGAACCATGCAGGCTATTAATGACTTGACCACTTGTCTCAAATGGTGTTCTCCCATCTACCTGACATTCTCACTTCCATGGGTGTGTCTTGTACCTTTTCTCATCCCCAACTGTTCCATTTTAAAATCCCCAATGCATTTCATTGAAAGGCCATAGCTGTCTATATTTCTTGTTGGCTTAAATAGCCTATTGGGATAATTGTTTTATTTTTATGCTGTAGCTCCTCAGCACCAGTCTTAACTCATGCAGCTTTCTCATAACTACTTCAGAATTGTACTCTTTATCCGCAAAGACCTAATCCCTTCCCTTCTTTCCCCCTTATTCTTAGCAAATGATTTGGACTTTAATATTCATCTACTTGACATAGACATTTAGATGTCTCAGTCACTTCAAGCACAGTGTGTAGAAAAATACCTTTTGAACTCTTCTCCTCCATCAAAAGTGCCCATCCTATCCCTTGAGCCCAGGAGTTCGAGGCTGCAGTGAGCTATGATCATGCTACTGCCCTCCAGCCAGGGTGACAGAGTGAGACCTTGTCTCTATAAATAGATAAATAAATAAATACCCCTCTTTCAGTGTTTTCTGTCTCTCTCTCACTCTTGCACACCTCTGATCTAGTCACTCAAAACTTTAAAGCTGTAAACTTGAAATGTTCCTGTCTGCAGGCATCTCATTGCCCCTATTGGAAAGGCCATCTTCTTAGTAGTCATATCACTACATGGGCTGGCTCCTACCTATTTCTGTCCAGCCTCATCTTGTGCTACCTGCTCCTCACTCTGTGAATCTTTTTATTCCACTCATAGTCACCATCTTTCATTTCTTCTAATGCACTCAGCATCTTTGCACGGGCAGTTTTCTCTGTTTACCACTATACCAGCAACTAGCTTACCCTTTTCATTCTTCCTGGCTCCGCTAAGATACCCTTTCCTCCAATGAAACCTCCACTGACCAAGCTCTCTACAAGACTAGGTTAAGTCCTCCTGTAATAGAATATAATAAAAAGTTGCATATCTCGATTAGAATGATTGATTATTAATATTTATTTCCTACCCTCAAAGTAAGCTTCATAGTACCAGGGTCTGGGACCATTGGATTCACCTATATAGGTGTTCAATAACATCCATGGAAAAAACAAACAGATGACTTTGAATCAGGCTGTTCACTGTATTTTACAAAGTGTAAGTGTGATGTCTTTATTGTGACTCACAGTGGTATGGTTTTCTCTCCTCATAGAAGATACGAATAAATGCAACCTCTCTATCATCTCAATTTAAAGCACTTTGCTCTTGGATCACTATCTCCTATCTTTCCAGCTCACTTCCTCTTTCTCTTCTATTCCAAAACTTTGTGCCAGTACCCCTGGAGCTGAGCATGACAGGAGAAAAACATAGAACAATACTGACTGTTCCCACTTTAAAGTCATTCCATAAGCCTAAAAAGAGACCCTTAGTTCTGCCTAGCAGGAGGAGTGCCTTCCCCTTGGATGGTCACCCTCTCATTTTCCTGGAAGATTTTCCTACCCCCTCCTTTCTTATCCTTGGAATCCTTCCCTTGTGACCTTCCTTCACAACTGGCATTCTTCCTTCTCCACTAAGAACACTGAAGCATGCAGAAAGGGAGAAATTAGCATGGGAAAAGTAACATCATGCTTGTGTGGTGTTGGGAATAACAGTGAAATAAGGACAGTATAATGATACGAGAAAGGGGACAGAATTTCTGGAGCAATGTCTTTACATGGGTGAGCATAAAAGCACAATGTTATTTTTACCATCTTAATTTCTCTTAAAAATCTATAAAATAATATTCTGATACTATTATTTTCCGAAATGTGATTTTTAAAATGCAGTATGTCATAATTTATTTTGGCAAAGTCATATTGTTGAAAATATATACTGTGTATCTAATAGTATTTGCTATAAATATGTGCGGTTTTCTACTTGTTTATATTAACTAATATTTAATCCTATGTTATCTTTTTATATAATGTACTTTTTTAGTGGTTTCTTGTTGTTTTCCTTCTTTTTGTGTTTTTTTCTTTTTGCTGTCTAGACTACTTTGTTTTTAACCTCTATTAACTTAGTATATTCATTGTTTTCATTGTAGATATATGCTTGTAGGTAAATATAGTGTAACTATTATTTTTTAAAAATATTAGTGCCAATTAGCCACCCATGTATTATAATAAATTCAACCCCCTTTCTTTTCTTCCGTCTCTTCACTCATTTCATATCTGCTTTTTTGGTGAGGAAATCTCAAATTTTAGTTCATGTTATCATTTCATACTTTTTATATTATGTTTTTTTTCAAGATTTTTCTACTATATTTTGTAGTAAATTAGTATTTATTCAAACAATTTCTATTTCAGTAGTTTTATTTCATAGAGACAGTTTCTTTATATGATGACTTTTCTGTTATTAAAATCTTTGTTTTTTTATTCTTTTCTCATTTTGTTGAATTACTTCTTCAATTATCCTGCATTTAGCGTATGGGTATGCTATACTCTGAACACTTGCACATTTAAAAATATATTTTCTTATTCTTACAGTTGAATGCAAATTTAGCCTTGTGTAGAGTTCTTTTGTTATAACTGTTTTTTACAACACAATAACAACAAAAATAACATTGAAAAATTTCAGAATATATGACATTAAATACATTAGAAATTGATGTAATTAAGGACAGATTGCCAATTTCATGATAGAACTGTTACTAATAATTACAATTATATAATTACAATTAAAATGAAATTATATAATCACTTACAACAGGTTAAACAAATAGAACACACCTGAAATTAATAGCAGACTATATTTATTCAGGCAACCATGTTTATATTTAAGAAAGATAGGCCAGATGTGGTGGCTCAAGCCTGTGATCTCAGCATTTTGGGAGGCCAACTCTAGGGGATTGCCTAAGCCCAGGAGTTTGAGGCCAACCTGGGCAATATAGTAGGACCACATCTCTACAGTTTTTTTTTTTTTTAATTAGTAAGGCATGATGGCACCTGCCTGAAGTCCCAGCTACTTGCGAGGTTGAGGCAGAAGTGAGCTGTGATTGTGTCACTGCACTCCAGCCTGAGCAACAGAACAAGACTCTGTCTCAAAAGAAAAAGAGAAAGATAGTGTATTTTATTGTGAATACCCTCCATAAAAGGATAATTTTTTCAATGTATGAGTTGATAAGCCATTCCTACAAAATTGTGCAAATTCAAAATAGGATTATAAGGATTAGAATGCCATATGACACTGGTAATTATATCCTTGCTGGCTTATTTAGTAGTTTCTGATGGAAATATGGATGTACAAATAAATGACAGCTGTCAGTTCAGGTAAGACAGCTGAATATAAAAATTTATTTAAAAAGAGATTCTTAAATTTTATTGTTTTGAAAAGACAGCTGAAAACAGTATCAATAGTTTCTTAGAATGAGTCTTTAACAAATCAACATTCATTTGAAATAAAATCTGTGTTTATATTTAAGGCATTTACATAGGTTTGCATTTTAGTAGGGATGTAGAAAATACATGTTTCGGATTGAACAATGGTGAGGCTTCATAAGGAGTAAAATAATTCCAAAATGTTCCAGACTTTACATTTTTTTTTTTTTTTTTTTGAAACAGAGTTTCACTCCTGTTGCCCAGGCTGGAGTGCAATGGTGCAATCTCAGCTCACCGCAGCCTCTGCCTCCCGGATTCAAGCGATTCTCCTGCCTCAGCCTCTCAAATAGCTGGGATTACAAGCATGTGCCACCACGTCCGGCTAATTTTGTATTTTTAGTAGAGACAGGGTTTCTCCTTTTATATAACACTATGCATCTGAGATATGGCAGGCATTTTGTTTCCCAAAATATTTGTGAAAAAGGCAAATGTGTACCATGTAGGAAATGACACTGTTTGTTGAAAACATATCGAATTGTATATCATTGTATATTGTGGATTACATAAAACAATGTTGCAAAAATGAAGCTTGGCTGACTATTGGAATGGTTTGCTGAAATTGGCTTTCAGATTTGAATTTCATGTTTTCCTTGAAACTTCTATATCACATGTGAAGGGTTTGGAATTTTGCCATAAAAGTTCCAAAGTAAAAGTAATGTCATTCCCTTCTTTCTTTCCAAAAGTAGAAGCATTAAAGAGAAGCAAACACACTTAGGAGAGTAAGGAGAAGTTTTGCAAAATCAAAAACCAAAACCCAAACAACCCAAAAGGTAAACATAAAATTCTGATATTTCAAAGTTACAAGAATTATAAATAACAAAACAAAAATTTTAAAATTAAATATTTTGTGAGACTACTTATAAACAATGTTATGTAAAATAATAACACTCTTCCCAATCTCTACTCCACTGCCAGTCTTTATGTGTCAGCTTTTGACCAACAATATTTCTATCACCACTCTTTCTTTCCTTTCCCCATAGTTTATATCATTATAAAGAATGTAGTGGTAAATGAAAATGAACCAGGTAAATTTAAAAGGAAATATGAATATGGGGTAGATAGGAACAGTCAGGGAATTAACATGGATGCAGTTTGTCTTTATCTTGGGTGAGTGAGATTTTAGAGATCAATGCCTGTTCATTTTTGCATTTATCACTTTAAGTAGTAAAATTACATTTCTCTCTCTCTCCCTTTTTCTTTTTTTTGATGGAGTCTTGCTCTGTCACCAGGCTGGAGTGCAGTGGCGTGATCTCGGCTCACTGCAACCTCCGCCTCCTGGGTTCAAGCGATTCTCCTGCCTCAGCCTCCTGAGTAGCTAGGACTAGAGGTGCATGCCACCACGCCAGCTAATTTTTGTATTTTTAGTAGAGGCAGGGTTTCACCATATTGGCCAGGATGGTCTTGATCTCTTGACCTTGTGATCCGCCTGCCTCGGCCTCTCAAAGTGCTGGGATTACAGGAGTGAACTACCGCGCCCGGCCCATTTTTTCTCTTTTTAACAGAATTAATTAACTACATTTGATTCACTGATCTAGTTTTGTAAACTGAGATGTGATACATAAAATATAACAAGGTAGATGTTAATTATATTAAAAATGGACCTCAGTTTTATAGAATTGTGTTCATCATCATGTTTGGTTTGTAGACAAATTATTTTCATTTGTTAATATAAAGAAAGTCCTCTTTTTGCTGGGCACGGTGGCTCACGCCTGTAATCCCAGCACTTTGGGAGGCCGAGGCGGGCGGATCACGAGGTCAGGAGATCGAGACCATCCTGGCTAACACGGTGAAACCCCGTCTCTACTAAAAATACAAAAAAAAAAAAAAAAAAATTAGCCAGGCCTGGTGGTGGTGGGTGCCTGTAGTCCCAGCTACTCGGGAGGCTGAGTCAGGTGAATGGCATGAACCCGGGAGGCGGAGCTTGCAGTGAGCCAAGATCGTGCCACTGCACTCCAGCCTGGGCGACAGAGCAAGACTCCGTCTCACAAAAAAAAAAAAAAAAAAAAAGGAAGTCCTCTTTTATTTTATGTACGCAGATAAGAGTGTGTATGTATGTATTTGTTAATATAAAGAGCAACCATGAACTCAAACCTTAATAATTAACTATACTGTGGCACACGCCTGTAATCCCAGCTAATTGGGAGACTGAGGCATGAAGAATCGTTTAAACTTGGGAGGCGGAGGTTGCAGTGAGCCCATCGTGGCACTGCACTCCAGCCTGGGTGACAAAGTGAGAATCTGTCTCAAAATAATAATAATAAAAATCTAGACCATTCTAGTTATTTGTATGAATATATTTATTCATCTTCATTCTATCATTCCAGTTACCACCTCCAAATAAACTCTGTCCTTAATTTTATGTCTATCATTTTCTTGTTCTGTTTTTGATAACAGCATTATTCAAATATAATTTTTATAGCAAACAATTTACATATATATATAATTTGTGTTGTATTCACATGGTTATACAACTATCACCACAATCAATTTTAGAACATTTTTATCACCTCAAAAGTTAACGCTATATCCTTTGCAGTCATCCTCAATCTTCTCATCTACTGCAACCCCAGGCAACCACAAATTTACACCCTGTCTCAATGGATTTGCCTATTCTGTATAAGGTATTTCATATAAATACAATCCTAAAAATATGTTGACTTTTGTAATCAGTTTCTTTCACTTAGCATAGTATTTTCAAGCTTTGCATGTTGTGGCATGTCCCAGTATTTTATTCTAAATAACATATTCCATTGCATGAATATACCATATTTGAGTTATCCATTCATCAGTTGTTGGGCATTTAGATTATTTCCTTTTTTTTTGACTATTATCAACAATGAAGGTATGAACATTCATGTACACCAGGAGTCCCCAACCCCCAGGGAACAGACTGGTACCAATTCATGACCTATTAGGAGCGAGGGTGCACAGCAAGAGGTGAGTAGCAGGCAAATGAGCATTGCTGCCTGAGCTCCACCTCCTGTCAGATCAGTGGCAGCATTAGATTCTCATAGGAGCTCAAACCTTATTGTTAACTGCACATGTGAGGGATCTAGGTTTCATCCTCCTTATGAGAGTCTAATGCCTGATGATTTGAGGTGAAACGGTTTCATCCTAAAACCATTCCCATCCCAGTCTGTGGAAAAATTGTTTTCCACGAAACCAGTCCCTGGTGCCAAAAAGATTAGGGAATGCTGATGTACACTTTATTTGGTGGACATATGTTTTTATTTCTCGAAGTTATATATTTAGGAGTGGAATTGCTGGTCATATGTAACTTTATGTGTAACATTCCTACCAACAATTTGTGAGGTTTCGAATTTCCCCATATAGATGTCAATGCTTGTTATTATCTTTTTAATTATAGGCATTTTAGTGATTGTGAAGTAGCTACTCATTGTGGTTTTGATTTCCCTGGTGACTAATAATGATGAACATCTTTTTATGTGCTTATTAGTCTTTTGCATCTTTTTTGGAGAAATTTCTTTTCAGATCTCTTACCCATTTTAAAATTGGATTCTTTGTCTTTTTATTATTGAATTACAGAGGTTCTTTGTATATTGAGACACAAGTCTCTAATAAGATATGTGACTTATATATAATTTCTCCCATTTGGTGGGATGTCTTTTCACTTTCTTGATGGTGTCCTTTGAAGCACAAATGATTTTAATTTTAATGAAGTCCAATTTATCTATTATTTCTTTGGAATTATCGCCAAATTCAAGGTCATGAAGATTTACGCTTATGTATCCTTCTAAGAGTTTTATCATTTTAGTTTTTACATTTAGGTCTTTGATTCACTTTGAATGAATTATTGTTTATGGTGTGAGGTAGGGGTCCAACTTCATTTATTTGGATGTGAATATCTAATTATCCTAGCATCATTTGTTGAAAAGATTATTGTTACCCTATTTAATTGTTTGACGCCCATGTTAAAAAATGATTGACCATAAATGTGAAAGTTTTTTCCTGAATTCTCAATTTTCTTCCATTGATTTATATGCCTATTCTTGTTCTATTATCAGTCTTTATTCTCTTGCTCTTTCAAAGTAGTTTATGTGCAGTTTTTGTTTGCAGTGACACAATATTCTTTAGAGATTTAAAAAAAATTGTATAAAGGTATAACTATACATATTCTTTAGGGAGAGTGTTTTCAGTCAACATTTTCTAAGATTTATTAAGAGTTTAAATTAAGGCCAGGCATGGTGGCTCGTGCCTGTAATCCCAGCACTTTGAAAGGCTGAGGTGGGCGGATAACTTGAGGTCAAGAGTTTGAGACCAGCCTGGTGAACATGGAGAAACCCCATCTCTACTAAAAATACAAAAAATTAGCCAGGTGTGGTGGTGGACACCTATAATCCCAGGTACTCGGGAGGCTGAGGCAGGTGAATTGCTTGAACCCAGAAGGTGGAGGTTGTGGTGAGCCGGAATCGCACCACTGCACTCCAGCCTGGGTGACAGAGTGAGACTCTGTTTAAAAAAAAGAAAAAAGAAAAAAAAAGAGTTTAAATTAAGATTTATCCATGTTTTAGGTAGAAATAATTAAGTGATTCCACTATTGTTTAATATTTTGTTGTTGAATATACCACACTTTCTTTATCCATCACTCTTTTTATTGGCATGTGAGTCATTTCTTCTCTCCCCTCCTTGATTTTGTGCAGTTTTCCTATTAAAATTTGGTATGTATCTCCTAATCCAAATGGTTGAAGTTTTCTCTGGGTATAGACTTGGGAGTGGAATTGCTCCTTCCCATATATGTGAAAGTTTAATAGATACTTCTAAATTGTTTTCTTAATATCACTCTCCTAATAGAAATGTATTAGAAAGTCTATTGGTTTACCACCTTTTTGGAGTTAGTGTTGTGAGACTTTGTGACATTGTCAATTAATATTATATATTGTTCTCATTATAACCCTGATTTGCATTTCCTTGATTCTTAATAAGATGGAGTACTTCTTTATGTGTTTGCTGCCCATAAGCATTCCCTCCTCTGTTAAAACCTTTCATGTTTTTTGCTTACTTTATACTGGGTTACTTAAGCTCTTCTTACTGATTTGTAAGATTTGTTTACATAACATGCTATGGACTCTTTGTTAGTTATATGAGTTGTTAATATCTTATCCTCAATTTGTAGCTTGTTTTCATCCTTTTTTTGTTTTTAAATTTTTTTTAATTTTTAATTTTTTAGAGATGGGGGTCTCAATCTGTTGCCCAGGCTGGAGTGCAGTGGCATGATCATAGCTCTCTGCATCCTTCAACTGCTGGGCTCAAGCAATCCTCTCCTTAGCCTCCTGAGTAGCTGGGACTACAGGCCTAAGCCACCACATCTGGCTGCTTTTTTACTCTAAGTGTTTGTTTTGATGATGACAAGTTGTTTATTTAATGTAACAGTATTCATCGCCTTTTTCAATGTGGAACACATTTTGTGTCTTTAGAAACCATTTCCTCTTTCTAACTTATTTATACTTTACAATAGAATTTTGAAAAATTTAACTTGACATTTGAATGCCACTTGAAGTTGAATTTAGTATGTAGACTGAAAAGAGGATCATGTTTATATTTTTCCCATTTTTAAAACCTGCAGTTATTAAATAGTTCCATTGTTTTCTCACAGCTTAGTATATCCCCTCTGTTATATATCTAATTTCCATATCTATGTGGCATGTTTTTACTCTGTCAATTTGCCTAACTTCATACTGTACCACACTGTTTTGATGACTGTAGCTTCAGGATAAGACAATTTTTTTTTTCCTTAGGTGAAATCTCAACTCCTCTTCTTCATTTTCAGCAGAATGTCTGCTCATAGACCTTTGCTTTTCCATATGCATTTAAGAATCAGCTTGTTAGGTTCCATTAAAACAAAAACAAACAAACAGAAAAGTTGTTGCAGTTTTGATTAAAGTTGCTTTGAAACTCTGAGTTGTTTTGCAGTCCATTTGGAGGAAATTTAAATCTTTAATTTTGTGTGTTTCTATAATTGTCTTTGGTCAGTTCTAAGAAACTAGAAAGTTTTGGCCAGGTGTGCCTACTCCAAGGTCACAAAGATATCTTGCTTTTTCATCCAGAAGATTTATAGGCTTAAGATCCATTTAAGTGTGATGTAGATGAAGTTAATTTTTATGTATGATAAGAGGTAGGGATAAGAAAATCCATATTTTCTTATGGATTTCCAGTTGTTCCACTACCACTCTTTTTTCTTTTTAAGGTCATGTAGGGTTTTTGAGTAAAAGTATGGGATGCTCAGAGATGCATTTTCTGGAGATGGAGCTGTATAGTGGAGAGTGAGTGGCCTTTAAGAGAATCTAGAGATTTGTAAACCAATTAGCAAGATTTATAAAATGCAGAAAATAGGTTTCATGGACTGAGATATGGTAGTGGCAATGGGAGAGATTTTTTTTAATTGAGTATGATTAACAGGAGTCTATAGAACTTGAGCCTATTGACTAGGCTCCTTCTCTACTCTTCATTGCTTTTTTTTTTCTTTTTTTTCAGGTCAGGGTCAATTTGGCATTTATCCCCTTCTTAGTTACTTCATCTGCACAAACACCCATCTTATGGCTTTAAAAAATATCCCATCTATGGGTTCTTCCTATTAATGATGGGAATGAAGTCAGTACAAAAACTAGTACCAACTATAGTTTTGCAGAATATTTTACATATTACAAGATGGCACATACATTAAGTGGTAGGTCAGGCAGAAATAACTAATCTCAATTTATAGATGAGTAGATTAAGTGTTAATGAGGTTTATATAACTTTCATCTTAGTGATTGATCTAAAGAGGCAAATTACCTTTAAATCTTATTTTGTTTCATAGTTTGAAGGCAACTAAAAAGCAACAGGTCATAAAATGTGCATGTAGTTTGAGGGCCAAAGACCTAGATTTGAGGTCCAGCTCCATAGTCTACTACAAGACCTTGGGCTTTCATTTGATCTCTGTTAACCATGATTAGCTTATCTGTTAAATGGGTGTGATGAAATCCACATGCCTTGTGATAAGAATTAAGAAGCAGTATATGTGAAAGTATTTTAAAATTGTATCAGTATGAGTTGTTATATTTCATGCCTTGTAGAGAATAAAAACCCTGATTTAGGAATGATTTAGCCATATTTGCAAGGTTGTGCTCTGCCGTTAACTACAGGTGTATCCACTTAATCAATCTGAGCCTCAATTCCTCCATCTTTAAAATGTTCACAATAGGCCGGCGCAGTGGCTCACGCCTGTAATCCCAGCACTTTGGGAGGCCGAGGCGGGCAGATCACGAGGTCAGGAGATGGAGACCATCCTGGCTAACACTGTGAAACCCCGTCTCTACTGAAAATACAAAAAATTAGCCAGGCGTGGTGGCGGGCGCCTGTAGTCCCAGCTACACGGGAGGCTGAGGCAGGAGAATGGCGTGAACCCGGTAGGCAGAGTTTGCAGTGAGCCGAGATCACACCACTGCACTCCAGCCTAGGCGATAGAGCGAGACTCCGTCTCAAAAAAAAAAAAAAAATAGTCACAATAATACATCACAGACATTTTGTACACAGAGATTAGGAATATGAGAGGTAATGAGCACAGTGCTTGGTGCATAGCACGTATTCTGTATGTTTTAGGTGACCTGTCCAATAAAAAACAATTTCTCCTTTAATTCTCAACTCTAGCTTTCAATTTTAACTTCTGGGTGAGTTAACTTTGTACCTATTAGTGCTACTTATGCCTTGTTATTTACTAATTAGAGGTTGTTAGAGTTGTGTTCCTGGAAGCACCATTTACATAGACCACAGGCTGTTCTATTCCTCCTGGAGTTTGTGGCCTGTTTGTGCCTTGTGTTCTCGGTGTGATTTTTATCTATTAGCCCCTTCACTTTTTGGGTTGAGTTTCTGTTATTGACTCAGGTCTAGATTCCCATTTAAAGTAAGTTTTTTACTCATGTATGTTCTAAAATTAATAAAAAAATTACTTGCTCATAAAAATGCACACAACCTAATCAGACTCACTAAATGCATTCCTAGTGGGAATGAATTCATTTCTGTTCACATAATTTATACTCATAGTTGGAACTTGGATGATTTTTTTTCACTTGGAGAAATTTTTTTTTTAAATTCTAACTATAGCATGAAAATGGAAACTGCTTGTCAAGTGTCCTATTCGTGGTTTCTGTTTAGATTTTTGGTTTTATTCTCTGTGGACATTACCGGATACAACTTTACTCCCTTCTGTGTCACTGTACAAGTGGATAGAATCAAAACTATTCAAATTTAGCACAACAAGGGATTTTTAAGCAACAGCATAAATAATGGGTTATCCATGAAAAGGATTTTTTTCTGCTTCTTTCAGACACACTGGTGGGTGACAGTCGAAATCATCCTGGAAATTGCCAGGATAAGAACTTGTGCTTTTCAGGGGAAGATAATTTTGTTTAAACTTTGCTTTACATTTCGTCACACATATATTTCGATATGTACTTTTTACTTATACATATTGTATAAATGTCCTTTATAGATTATAACCTAATATTTTGACATCTGCTTTGAAGAATGATTAGTTTGAGATATGCGTATATGGAAAATTTATCTGCATTAAAAAACAAAATAAAAACCTCTAAAAATAAATAAGGAAGAAAATCCTAATGGAAGAATGGGAAAAGACTTAATGAAATCCAAATTGCCAGTCATTATGTAAAATATGACCAATCCCTCTAGAAAAAAAGGAAATAGAAATTAAAATTTTTTTCATGTTCAAATTGGCAGATTCAAATAATAATGGCAATTGTGGATGAGGGTACTTGGAAGCTCTCATATATTGTTAGTGGGAATATAAATTTTAAACCAGTGTGAATATGATCACTTCCTGGGGAGAAATTTGGGAATACTACTAAGAAAATTTTTAAAAGTGGCAACCTGGCTACTTTTTTAAAACAGCAACTTAGATTTCATTCAGGCTTTTCATACTGTTTGAATATAGGGATTTCAACAAGGCCAGACAGGTCAGGTCATTGAGTTTTTATCCTGCCTCATTCTGGGACGAGGCATATATATATATGTATTTTTTGTTTGTTTGTTTCTTTTTTTGAGATGGAGTTTCACTCTTTGCTCTTGTTGCCCAGGCTGGAGTACAGTGGTGCAATCTTGGCTCACTGCAACCTCTGCCTCCTGGGTTCAAGTGATTCTCCTGCCTCAGCCTCCCAAGTAGCTGGGAATACAGGCATCCACCACCATGCCTGGCTAATTTTTTGTAGTTTTAGTAGAGATGGGGTTTCACCATGTTGGCCAGGCTGGTCTTGAACTCCTGACCTCAGATGATCCACCTGCCTCAGCCTCCCAAAGTGCTGGGATTACAGGCATGAGCTACCACGCCTGGCCTTACATATATATATATAATTTTAAATAAACAATGACTGTAGGTACAGAACATCTGATTTGCAAACAGTTATGATTTTCTTTGAGTCAGTGCCTTGTTTACTGTCTAAAACTAGTAGCTATGCCTGTACTCTTGGTGAAAATATTTTGAAAATTGGAGGCAAAGCACAAGAAGACAAATGACCCAGCAAAATATCTGATACACCCCAACTGCTGAATCACCTGCTAAGGTATTTCTAGGGGCTTGGAATTTTTTTGGGGGGGTAAAACAAATTTAGCTAATGTGTGTCAATGGCATTTGCCGCTTTTAACACTTGACTCATGCTTGTTTCATTGCTTCTTGTGGAAATAATCAAAAAATTTAAAGAATAATTTTGTGATAAAAATGGAATATATTACAGAAGACCTTTAACATATATTCAGTGCCTGAATTATTGGATTATTGATAAATATGTCATTCTGCACTACTAATGAGTGCCACAAATAATGTCTATTAAAGAAAACCTTAATAATATAAAGGTCACAAAATTAAATCTGGAAAAGATATTTTCTATAAACACAGACAAAAATAATTTATAATCACTTTATTTCTTTTTCAAAGTACATATGAAACAGAGTAAAATTATATTTCAAATGCTTTCCATTTTCTTTTACAAAAGTAATCATAAACTGTATACTTCATAACAGCTTTGAGGTTTAATTGTTACATAATTCATCTGAACCTGACAATATAGTCACACATTCTAAAGAAGACATTGTAAAAATACTGCATTGTGTAACATCTTTTAAAGGTGGTTGCAAAAACATTTGTTCTAAGTAATACAATTATATGCTGTCAAGTTTCACAAATGACTGTTTACCATGTACAAAAGCCAGAAACACGAATTTCAAAAGATTTTAAAATTTCTGTTCTATAATATGGAAATCAAAGATATTGATTTGAACAATGGCCAAGTATTAAATCACAAAATTCAGCTGAAGTCACCTTATGAACAAAGACTAAAGGTACAAACAAATCAGATATAATGGATCCAAATAATTTGATGTCGTATGTGAAATGATGAATTTTAGTGGTTCCTGGCAGTTTAGAATAATTGGCAACATCTTGGACTATTCGTTAGTGGACTCATCACATTTACAATGTGAGGCAGTTGTTTTCGACTTTGACTTCTTTTTCCTGAAATAAAGGTTTTGCTTCATTGTCCATAATTTCTCCATATTTTGCAGGTGAATCCAATCACTTCTTTCCATTGGAAAGGTCAATAACAAGTTAATGTGAATGGCACCACTTGGGCTGGACTTTTTGTCTATAAAACAAACTATAAATGCAAATATTTTGTATATTAGAGTTGGTCTACCTGCTTCTTATTTATACAGTGATAAAATTTATGAAGCTATTCACACTGGAGATTACTATGTTCTTTAAGTGGAAAGCTTCAAGGGTATTTTAAAAGAAAAACAAAAATTATAATGAAACTCACAAAATGATCTATATAAATATAAATAGAACAGATCATGCAATTTTTGTACAGAATAATTTAATGACCAGTTTGTACATAACCTAGGGATTATAGGTTGTTTTGGGTCCACCAACTTTATTCCATGGAAAAATCATAGCCGAATATAATTCATATATTGATGCTCAGATTAGGACAATTTAAAAAAAAACAATTTTGAAAGAGATGATGAAATAAACATCTGAAATGCATTAACCTTCCAACATTGAGATTGATTTCTCTTAACACTTTTGGCTTATATCTATAATATTCATTAATATCTAATAAATTATTTTTGAGGGAACAAAAACCTGAAATTGAATAACTGAAATCCACCACACTGTGCAGTAAATAAGGGGATCTGTATACATATAACAGATTACTCTTACAGCAAAATTTCAGGAGAAAGTGGCTTATTTTTACCCTATGCCTGACAAGATCAGGCATAACTTTGCTCTTTGGAGAGGGCTCTCATGGTACAGGTGAGTTTAGAAGAAATTATTGTCAGTTTGAGATAAAAATATTTCCATACAAATGTATCTATCAATAGCAAGTCATTTCTAGTGTCTCAGCATAGAATCATCGTAATAATTCCTCCTGGCAGGTATATGTTTAAATCATTTCAGGCATGAAAAAGGCTACCCTTTCTCTTAAAAGTTGTCTACTTATTTTTCAATCACCACTTCTAGTATTCAAAATGTTTGCATTCAGTAAACTGTTAAGTCACACTTCCACTTCAGCCTTTAATTTAGTGCTTGATTTTTCTAAGTCTCTGTAGCATGATGTTGTTGTGCCACCAAATCATACCCTGCTTTCTTATGATGAACAGGATGAAAGTGAAAATAACCTTTTACTTTGATGAGAAGACACTTGAACTGAGTATTAATTAACTGCCACTGTTCAAATACACATCTTTTTGGTTAACTGTTAATGGTAGATGACAACTAATTACTAATACATCTTTTATTAAATTACCGTTCACTTTAATTAACAGAATATTGAGTAATAAAACATAAAATTCTTACCTAAAAGGGTGTCACTGAATAATGTATTGGAAACAACATTTAGTTTAATTAGCTGTTTCTCATATAAAATATAAACTCATTCTTTTCTTCGAAATAATGGGTCTTTACAGCAGGTTCAGATGAATCATATCCTGAGCCATGTCACTGAGTTAACGATTAAATCCTCTGTCATAGGTTTTTTGGGAACAATATTAAATCATATACATTTCTCTAAAAGTTAAAACACACGTCTTTTGATTTTGCATCTCAATATCATATTTCCATATGCTTTAACTTCTTTGCTCAACTGTCATTTAATTATTTTACTTTCATTCTTTGAATCATTTCTCATTGACACCAACACATTTTTAGCCTAAAGTTTATAAAAATTTAGATCAAGTAGTGTACCTCAAAACAACTAGAGTAGCTTCAAGAACAAGTGAAGAAAAGTCTGCATTTTCTTTTTATTTAGTAGAGGTCAAATGATGTTCTCAAATCCTTAACAACTCCAGGTGTTTTTATTATCAGGCAATTAAATTACCTGGTAAGTATTACAACTAAGGTGGCAAAAAAAATCAGGCTAAATTCTATAAAAATATACGTTCTTAAATAATTTCAAGTACTCTTTTTGAGGAGGTAAAGAAATTACCGCACGTTCAATGTTAAGATTTAGTGTTCCTTTATTTGTAATAGTCTTTGGCTCTTTTGGTAACTGATCCTCGAATAAGTTACATATGTTTTTATGGATGGTAAAAGTTGACCACAGGTTTGGAAGTTTGGCTTTTTCAATTTTCCAGTAATTAATCTTTAAATGAATTCTTTAGGAGATTGATAGCTCTTTATTGAGTTGCAAAATTTTAAAATAATAAACATTAGAGGAGAATAAACACAGTTGGGAATGTCAATTAAATATCACCACCAAATAGGTTCAAATATATTTGCTTTTATTTATCAAAAACCTGAGTCAGTATTGATCAGTTGTGATCTCCCTGCAGTAACTACAACGTGCACACACTTCCCAAAACTGCATAAGAAAGTGAGTGCTTGGCTCTGCTTTCCTGTCTTTATTCCCCTAGCACTAGTCCTCATGATATTTGTTGCTGAACTGTGAATATATTCAATAGGGAAATTTTTACATGTTAAATGAAGTATCAGAAACACAGGGTTGGCCTGACAAAAACAATTGTTGGGAAAAATATTATTCGGAAACCAGTGTGAAAAAAACAATGTTCTGAGTTTTATGAAAAGATATACTCCACAAACATGAGTGTTCTTTTCATATTCAATTCCCTCATCGCCCGATTGCCTGGTTAATCGGTTAAAAACAACAACAAATCCCTCCCCTAAAACTAAAAAGAATATCAATGTTATAATGCTAATGAATCAACCCTTACTCTTTTTTTTCCTAGACTGATATTTGGTAAGTCCCTGAAGAAGTCCCTGAAATTAGATGTTCATTATATACCTGAACTGCAACTTCATAATGTGTCAGTACTGTCATTAAAATGTGATGTCCCACACAAATGAGAGGGGATTTGTAATATCAAACCTTATTTTAAATACTGAAACTGAAAATATTTCATCTTCAATTACAAGCAGAAAGATGGTAAGTTATGTGTATATGAATGTGTGGGCTGTGTAGAGTGAGGCTGTGTTGTATTAAAAGTGTTAGGATTACATTTTAATAATATGAACTGTCATTTTTAACAATCATGCCTTATTAATCTGAGCAGAAACCTACCTCCTGAATTACATGAAAGATGAGTTGTGGTGAATTTCCTCTCGCTGATCTCTTTCTCAGGATTAACACATATCCTTGCATGATGAGTTTATTCTAACTTCAAGGAAACATTTAAAAAATTCTTTTAAAACTTATTTTAATCTACAATTCCCATATTAGAGTCTTCTGATTGGCCAATGGTTCACATTTTTTCATCACAAGCATTGGCTTTTTCTCCTTAGGGAGTAAAGAAAAGAGAGTTTCTAAGAATCAACAAAAAGTCCTTAAAATGTGTTTTTGGGTGAAAATAATTATACTCACTTAGGAAACGTAATTGCTAATTTACTTTAAGCTGCAGTTATATCTACTAATAAAACAATTGTCTCCAAAAATGTCATTCTATTAATAGTATAACTTTTTGTCTTCCTATTTGAAAAGTTTTATTTCCCAATAAAACAAATAATTTCAAAATGCAAGTGTCATCTTTCATTTTACCTATAGCAAATAATTCTTTTAGGCTCGACAAGGTAGCCAAATGTTTCCAAACAGCTTTCTTCTATTATTTTCAATGAGAAAATGTTAGCTAGGAGTACCTGTTTTCCTTAGGGTGGTATAAGCATTTTTGAAAAATCTGAGGCAGAACTGTGTTTGCCTTTAAAATGGTAATGTGCAAAATATTTACCTCTTAGTTAACAGTAATGCCATCACTATAAGAGATGTCAACAAAATTTCAAGGCTTTTAAAACTTTTTTTTAATATTTAGAAATAATGGGATTTTACAAAAATAAAAATTTCATAACCGCTGATAAAATTTTCTCATCCAGGTAAATATGTTTTTATTTTCTTGCCTCTTTTTTAAAAAAAACCACCAATTTTGAAATAAGCTTGAAATATATACTATCTATACCACACATCTTAAAAGTAAGGTTGGGGTAATTCAGTATAGATACCTTCCAACAGGGCCTGAAAATGGGACAAAATATGTTGACCTGACTTAAAAGAAAGTTCTGTCTTGTAAAAACACTTGCATAGTTTTTACATGTAGTGGCCTGAACCTTGATCCTTATGAAGGCAAATGCCTTTCATGCAAGGACTGGAGGCCTGGGCCTTTAGAATTAATTTGTTTATTATTATTAAGCATTGAAGTTGTATTATTAATATTTATAGTATATTTCTATATGTTGCTGAAAATAAATCATCCTTTCTTTAAGAAAATACTGAATTCCAATGATGAGCTTCTGACTGGGTTTAAGAGTAACCATTACTGTGTACAATCTAAACGGTGATGAACACAGACAGTGTTGTTGTTCCTTTGGTGTCTGTTAGTATGGTCTATCAGAAATACAGGATCTATATGATAGCTTCAAGTCACAAAAAATACACGTCACAAAAAAATACATGTCACAGTACTTGAGAACCTTACAAACACTTAAAAAATTAACTTCTGATTCTGTTCACTTAGAAATACTAATGCTACATTTGAGATGAAGATTATTAGAATTTTAAAAATATCAGTTGAACAGTGCAACAGATATTTGAGCTAACGTTACAGTAAAACAGTGTAAAATGGTAGCCACAATGGCTCAGCCTCCGTTTTTCAGCCAATAAGTATTACTTCTTAAATTTATATTCAAAATGATTCTTTAAATTTACAGCTTTGTCTGTGTATTTTAAAGAACAAGCTTGAGAGACAAGTTTTGAGTTTAGCAGAGCCAAACCTCACCAAGAAAGTAATTTTCTGAGAATGAAAGAAAAGTATTATCAGATAAGTAACATTAATTTGATTGCGCAAGGATTTAATGTTGTGTAAGTTAAGTTCAAAATCTCCTTTTAAGTTTATACAGAACCACGTGCACAACTAGAAATGAACACAGTATAACAAAATCAAACCCATACATATATGACATGTGCTACTTTATACAATAGCAGCATAAACTATATTTAATTTTAGGTAAGTATGAACTGTTTAAAAAAACATTTCATATGCAAAGAATTACAACATAGTAAAACACTCTTTGTGCTAACAGGCATTTGATACAAAGGATAAAATGCCTTATGCAACTAAGGACTATATGTATTCAAGTAAAATGTATTGGTGTTCAAAGTTAAAAAATCAACAATAAAAGCAAATAAAAAAGTGCACATCAAGTTTGTTCATTAGTACGGATATATTTTAAATGAGGAAACCAAACCTTCCACTTTTTTTCTGATTCAATGAGCACGTGATCCTAGATGCTTAATATCATGGTCTCATTTTGGAGGCATTATGGTGTGGAAGGTGGTTTAGGAGAAGGGCAGGATCCTTGACTATCAAAACTGGTCGCCCGGCCAGGTAACTGAAAGACAAAAATTTCATAATGTATGATCTAGTACAGAAATAGAACACAGTGGTTAGTTGTTGCTCCCTTTTAATAGTGAATATTCAACCATAATATGCGAATCTCTGAAGAAAGGAAATACATAACTCCCTTTGCCCTTCAGAACTTACCTTCTCTGCTACAATGAAGGGACATGGATGTCTCATAGAATGTAGGCAGAGCATGGTACACAGATGTACATGGAGCAGCCCTGGGTAAACAACATATTTATGACTGCAGAATAATTTCAAATTTTACAACAGGGTTTTAGCTCTTTTCTATAAAAAATAAATGGTTTACTTTAGTAAACCATTCATCTCGGCTCACTGCAACCTCTGCCTCCTGGGTTTAAGCGATTCTCTTGCCTCAGCCTCCCGAGTAGCTTGGATTACAGGCGCCTGCCACCACGCCCGGCTAATTTTTGTATTTTTAGTAGAGATCGGGTTTCACCATGTTGGCCAGGCTGGTTTACTTTAGTGAGGGGCGATTTCTAGGAAAGAGCAGTAAGAGGTTCTAAACACAAGAGACTGCATTCCACTTGCTTTAAGGCAGGAGGTGATCATGGAGGCAGTTAATGAGATGAGAACTGCGTTTGGCAGATGGGATCCCCAAGTGACAGAGATACTTTCTCACAATCCTTAAATGCCTGTATGTATTTAAAAAGTTTAATTACAACAAAACAAATGATTATCTAGATAAATGGAACCTGATTTTCTTTTTCTTTTCTTTTCTTTTTTTTTTTTTTTTGAGATGGAGTCTCACTGTTGTTGCCCAGGCTGGAGTGTAGTGGTGAGATCTCAGCTCACTGCAACCTCCGCCTCCTGGGTTTAAGCAATTCTCCTGCCTCAGCCTCCCAAGTAGCTTGGATTACAGGCGCCTGCCACCAAGCCCGGCTAATTTTTGTATTTTTAGTAGAGACGGGGTTTCACCATGTTGGCCAGGCTGGTCTTGAACTCCTGACCTCAAGTGATCCACCCGCCTCAGCCTCCCAAAGTGCTGGGATTACAGGCGTGAGCCACCGCACCCGGTGGAGGAACCCGATTTTCTACATGATACTTTAGTCTTTGTTGTACCAATGGACACAACTCTCAAATAACTGTTCCCTTCTCATATTTATGCTTTCTGTGACAATAACATATATAATTATATACTTATTTTTCCTATAATGCACAATCCAGCTAGTTCTTAGGTCCCTAGTCCGTATATTCTGTTTGACTAGCGAATGTAGGAGCAGGGGTTAAAAGGAGCTATTTTGCTGGAGAATGTACATTTACACAATCTTGTTCTCAATAACTATCTGGGATCTTTTTCTGATGACTATATTGTAGCTTATCTTCCTGTATATTCAGTTATGACAAAAAAGTGTCTACACATTCTCAAACACAAACATGTGCCTATTACACAATTCCCCTTCATCAGAGAAATGTAAAGCTGCTTACTAAGCACTAATAAATAATTAATATGCCTTGGGTCATAAAGCACCTTTCTCTCATTCCTTGAGAGTTCTTGCTCACATTATCTCACTTCTCCCTGCATCATCCCTGTGAAGCCGGTAGAGGCATGCAGTTCTATTTTTGTTAAATATGGAGAAGTGTAGTTGGAGACGGAGTGAACAGGCTGCTCAGAAGTAGACAGCCAGAGAAACAAAATTAGAATCCACCTCTCCATTCAGAGTGAGTTCCTGCCCAACATGGCTTTACTCTCCTTTTTAGATTTTTAGAATTAATGTTCACTTTTCATACTTAAGAAAAGATCAGAACCAGGAAAAGAATACTAATTATACAATAAGCAGTAAAGTGTACTTTAGACAACATCCACTGTTAAAACAAATAATAACTTTCCAAGCCGTGAGCTACTCAGAGAATACACGTCTATACTTATAAAGTTCTAGGGGAAAACACCAAGTGACTGGGTATCTGTGTGTGTGTGTGTGTGTGTGTGTGTGTGTGTGTGTTTGTAGATGCATTTGTGTGTGTGTGTCTGTCTTTTATGATTTATACTAAATTATGAAGTCAGATAAAGACGACGCATTCACATATAAACAGATATTGACGATGACAGTTCACCTGTGTGAGCATGCAATGCTCATTTGGTGTTCATCCTATTTCCCTTAACATGTCCTGAGTAACAAAGCCAAGGTCACTTTTTTTGTGACTAAACTGAGATTAGAACCTCGTCCCACTGATATTTAGTCAATGGGATACTGCACAGCCTCTCCCATTCAATCCAGTCCCTAGTGCCAGAACAAGAAGCACTAAGCACTTAATATTCACCATTTCTTTAGTTTTACTCTGAGTTTACCACTATTTCAGAGTCATAGCAGAAACACAGAGGGTAAAGTAACTTGCCCGAGGTTTCACAATAAGCAGTCACACAGCAGAGCCAGGCCTTGAACTCGACTAAACTGACACCTCAATATTTTAAAAACCTGTGGGCAGTTTTACTTCCTGACCAGAGCTGAGGGAGACATATCTTTCCCCTTACGCAGAAAAGTTATATTAGGTGACAGCACCTTTATTTAGGGATTGTGGAACACTTTAGGTAAGGTGGCTGTTTTTTACGGAAGAGAAGGACAAAAATGCAGTTTCCAGTTAGTAATAAACTTATTAGATTGCTCCAGCACTCACTGATGTAAGTTTTCAGGCTATGCAAAAAAAAAAAAAAAAAAAAGAGACTTGCAAATGGCTTACTGTCCAAAAGAATATGAAGCCCAGAAAATGTACTGTTTTTTAAAATCCAGGAAGGCACACAGAACTTTGAATATTAAATGTTAGAGAATGTGGGACAAAAGCAAGAACAATCTTTTCTATTTTTTTTTAACAAGGGTGAATACATAAAATATCAGATAAAGGTTAGCAAATAAATAATATTTAAGCAAAAGAGACAACAAAAAGAGCAGACGTAAGGAACTCACAAGCTTACCTCCAGCAATGGGTGCCAGTGTGTTATTGGTTTTCGATGATAGGCCAGCATTTCATTCCAGTGGTCTCGCCCAAGACCCTCAGCGTCCAGTCCTGTTCTGCACACTCCTATGACCTCATTGTGTCCTACCCTATGATTTGTGGGATATTATATTTTCATTTCCAACATTCAAAGATAAAGGGGGTTTCACAAATCTTAGTAGAATTTTAAAAATATGATTAAAACATTAGATTCTGTAATTTTGCAGATTATGCTACTTCAGACCGAATGAAATCTCTTAAGTAAATCAACATTTACTAAACAGTATCAACATTCAAAAAATGAATGTGTATAAGAGGCACACACAAACCATTTCAGTGCTTTGTAGTTTAAGCACATTTCATCATAATAAAAATGGCATGAATGAGAAATACCAGTAGGTCTTTACCTATATGATGAGTGTCTTTCTTGGAAGCAGTCTTATTTGATACAAGTGATGTAAAACAAATCTTGTTCTTTCCACAAAGCTTAATGTTTTATAACGATGTTTAGATTTCTCACCAAGAAATACAGTACCAATTTTCTTTAATTGACTCTAAATGATACCTCAGTGTGTTACCACTTGTATTACAATTAAATAGGGCAGGATTATGTTCAGTTGCATGGCATGTGATTTATTTTTGCATAACAGAAAACATAGTGGACAGCATTTGTATATTCTATTCAGGTCCTGCTTTCATAGCAATGAATCAAGATGATAATAATAACAGTTAATATTTTTGAGAGCTTATTATGTGCCAGTGTTCTAGGTAGTTTAAATGTACTGACCCAATTAATTCTCCCACCATGACCATGAATATCATTATTATCATTCTCTCATTTTATGAATAAACTAAATGCCCAGAAGATTAGGAGCTGGCCTGACTTTACACACTTAGTAAGAGGCAGAGACAGGAGCTGAATCAAAGGAGTTGTTGGCTCAAGAGCACTTGTGGTTAAGTTGCTTCTCAAGAATGGAATGTCATTGAAAGGAGTTTCAATTTTGACAGACATCTCCAAAGATACTTTTGAGATGATTTTAGAACAATTTCATTACTTTTTTTCCATCATTGATGTAGATATGTATATGTAGTATTATTTTCTTTAATATGAAATTTCCCAAACAAGCATGTTTTTAGGTACAAAAATTTTGTCTTCCTGTGTATATCTTGTTAGCATCCATTTCCCTAAAATTGCCCGAGTGACAAATGCTCAGTTGTATCTACCTACACTTATTGCTGTGAGAAATCAATAGGGGTAATTGGCAAAGCAGAATAGGGCCCCTGATGAAAACATCTGCAACTTTTTTAGTTTGAAATTTCAATGGATTCAAGAGTTCGCTCTCTCTTTCTAAATAGTAGTCACAAGTTAAAATTTTTTAAAAATTATAAATTCATTTCTAGTAGACAGTGCTTGCAAATGTTATTTTTCAGTGTTTTCTCCCCCTAGCTCTAAGCCAGAGGAGAGCACATTAATATCTCTCAGTTACAGGGTCCTGGTGATGATACTATAAAATGGACACTTAGCGTGTGTTTGTGCGTTTTAGAACAAAATAAATATACTAAGGTACTGTTTATGTGCTGATAATTTTGTAGGTTAAAAACACAAGTATTCATTTCCAAAGATTTTATAAATATAAAGGGCAAAATAATAAGAGAAAGTATATAGTAAGGCCCAAATAAGAGACATAAACCACTGATGGGACAAGAGTTCAGAGGAAGAAGAGGATTGGTCAGCAAAGCAAGACTTACAGAGGTGCTGACATAAGCCAGGCTGTGGGGTGTTGGTGGGACATGATACACAAAGCTGGAGGACAGTCCAGGCAACGGGGAGAGTGGGAGGGCAAAGGTAAGAGCTGCAGTGGGAAGGATCTTCAGAGCTGCATAGGGGAGGTTGCAATGTTTTCATGAAAGCAGGAGTGACTCAAAGAGTGTGATCTGGAAGAACTATCCATAAAGCAATGCTTTAAGATTGATGTGAAGGCATCAAAGCTGTATCCTTATGACTACTTATTCACTTTCCACTCTTACTCCTCGTTGTTCACAGTTCTATATGATGCTTAAGTTTTACAAATGGGAAAAGTGATTCTCAAAGTGACTATGTAACATGTCCTCTCATGCAGCTAGTTAATGATAGAACTCGGGTAAGCATCATGATATTCATATTCCAGCCTAGTTGGTAAAACAAATTCTGTTGATTATAATCTCTGTTGTTACTATAAAAAGACTCCACAATAGTGCTTTCTTGAATATGTTCTATACTACTTCTGGACCCATTCTTTCACCAGTCCCCGGTGAATTTTAATTTAAAGATGACTTCTTTTGGAAATGAAAATCCAGAACTATAACACAGAAAACAATGAATTTTCAAGGAATCATTATTCCCTCCTCCAATTTAAATTAAAACTGTTGTGGCAGTAAATGACCTGAAAAGCTAAGTTTGGCCTGCGCATGACTAGACATGGCTGCTCTTCAGTGAGAAGAGAGATACACATACCTATCGTAATCCATGACCGCAATGGAGAGGCTGACCTGGTCCACGTTCTCTGGAGGGATGTCAAAAATAATGGCCTCATTGTACACAGGGTTTAGAGTGTTTTTCTTTGTAGTTGTTTTCCTCTTTTTTAATCTTCGACCTTCACACATCAGGGACACTTTGACATAAGGATCTAGGAATAAGAAGATAACTTTATTAAAATAAAAGTAATAGTACAAAGCATAAATAAAACTGCAGTTTATTTTTACTAAATAAGACCTATAGTACTAAGGCCTATATTAAGACCTTTAGTATTACCAATTTTAAATTTGTCTCCAAAAAAAAGAGTAATTGTAGTCAGGTTAGTTTCTTTCAAAATGGTCTAGAGTAAGAAGATCAAAACTTGTGAAAGACTTAGCAACTCTGTACCTAGACAGATAGAGATGATCACAATAAGCAGAAATTAGAAAGCAAAAGCTATACTTGGAATTTTCTTCAATTACTGGAAAAGGACCTAAAATTAAAAATATCATTTGCTTGATAAGGAACTTGGATGGAAAAAAATGATACTTACAAGTGATTTATTGCATGCACAACAGTAAATGATAAAAGGGGGGATATTTGGTTTAAAGATGGCCACACAAAAAGAAGCCTCCTGATATGACATTGTCTACATCATGCCAATTACGGGGGAAAAATTTAGTTGGGCTACATTTTTACAGGCCAAGGGGATCAGATAATTGTTGACAAGTTCTGCTACAGCTGACTTGACATCTATCCTATTACCCTTACCATCTTAAATTGTAAAACTGCTATAGTATTATAGAACATTATACGATGGTTATACAAAATTTCCAACAAGCCTTACTTTTGCACCTTTTATTCAAAGCAGGCACGGTTTTGGGAGGTGATACTGACATTGGGTTGAGTACACTAGATAGTTAAACAATCAGTGTTTGCTATCAATTTTTTTTCATTCTGACCATCCTCTAACTGTAGCACCAATATTTCTTTTTTCCTATTTCCATAGTAATACATTTTATTTCCATAGAATAAACCAAAATGATGGCAATATTAATTTATTTGAGCATGTGAATACTTCTTAGACTCTTGAAATATGTATCTGTGTATTTCCAAAGTATTCCCATCAAGAAGCAAGGTATTCGTGGCTGGAAATAGGGTATGTAGAGGAAAACAAGATAACAGGGTCATGTTAATGTCTGTTTCTTATTTATTTTTAAATTTTTAAATAATATGAAGTATGTCCTAAGGAGAAGCTCATTTCTGTGATACAGCTTTGTGTTTGAGCCCACAGGCCTAGGCCTTCTAATGAACAGTGAGAATGAGAGGCATAGATTACCCTTTGTAACTCCCGTCACGTCTCTGACTACATTTCTCTGCTTGTGACAAGGATAATTTACTGGCTCTTTGGTTGATTCACAACCCTGTTGTGAGGATTAATGAGGAGGTGCTCTCAAAGCATGCGCTCCTCCGATGAAAAGTTTCATATAAATAAAATGTAATCTTGCACTTAATTATAACTTTGATGTTGTTTTCTTGTCTCAAAATTTGATCTCTTTTCATACATAGTAAAAAGGAGTAGAATAAACAATTTGCAGAGTACACTGTTTATCTTAAATTCTTCAACATTTACTGACCCAAGACTTTTTCACCAAAATTAATGTAGAATTTACTTGTTCTACTTTCACATACACACTATGTATCGCAAATTTTAAAAAGCGAACATCATGACATAGCTCAAAAATCCATGATAGACAGATATACAATAAGTAGTGTCTCTCTCATTTGTCTTCATCCCTCTTCATCCCTTAGTTTTTGTATATCACTTCAGTATTTTTAATACAGATATTAGCAATATGAATATATATTCCAAATTTCCCCATTCTTACACAGAAGGGTGCATAATATTCATGTTAATTTTTTACCTCCTTTTTAAAATTCACTTGTACATCCTGGAGCTATTTCCACACCAGAACTTACAGCTCTCTTATGTTTTTTTGTGATGCAAATTTAGGTTTTGTTGTTGTTCTGCAAAACCACAAATTATAGATCTTCCCCAAATGTCATCCTTTATTTCCACCACGATTTCTTATTTCTGTTTACTACAACAAATACCTACCAGTCTCCCTACTGTTCCCTTATCATTTTTCTTCCACAGAGCTGTGCCAGTGTTTATGTATTAAATTCTAAGTAATTACCCAGAACTGCAGTGAATTAAATAAAGGGATGAAGAAGGATGATGTATCTTTATCTTTTTATCAAAGTTAGCACAAGAAGAATTTCCTTCAAGAATTTCTTTCAGAATCTTCAAGACGCATTAATTTATTTTATTATTTATTTCAGACCCTACAGATGTACAAATTTTTAGTTAGGTGGAAAAAATGCAAATGCAAATGATAGTCGTGGAACATGGCTATTTCTCTGCAGATCAGGTGAGGGGAATAAATTCAGACTAAACATATCTTCACATGGCCTCACTCATCGCTTAAGCCTAAGAATCTTCCTTTATAAACAACTGACTAGCTGAAAGTAGGGGAGTAGATGGTAAATTATGTATTTTTGAGACAGTACTAAATTGGTAGTGGAAGAAATAGAAACAAGAACCCAAATTCAGATCTATTTGATAACACCTTTTAAAAATTTCATAATGATAACATATATAAAAGAGATGAATTGGAACATTTAAATTTGTAATCTTTTTTTTCTTTTGTAATACTCCCATTATAGACAAATAATTCAGTAGTCATGTATCATTTTTAGATACATGAAATATTTCATTTGAGATTGTGCCCTTGGTCCTATGGCCATAGTGTACATACCTGATGAGCCAGTAATATCCATCGCCTTCAGATTTCTGCACTTAATGACTGTCAATGTCATACGCCCAGCCGTCGGCAAGTAACAAAGGGAAAACATGATTTCACCCAGGTCTATACTTTCCTAGAAAGGCAATCGGCATGTTAGCAATTTCAAACATTGAAGGGTGAAAACCAAAAATAATGAAAGATGTTGAATACAAAATCATTTTAGTAGAATCCTGGAATGTCATTTTAAATTGTTTTATTGAGGATAATACAGATAACACTGCAAGAAAGCTATTCTGAATGCAGTAAGCAAAAAGAGTGTATCCCAGTTGCTTATTTGCTATCTCCACTAGTATTTACAACAAGAATCTCAAACAACATAGTCAAAACCAGACTACTGATTCCACCCATGCCCCATCATCTTCCAAAACTGATTCTTCTGTCAGTGTTTCCGCAATCAACAAATGGCATCATAATTCACCCAAAGGCTGAAGCCAAAAACCCAGTAGTGACTATTATTCTTTTATCCTCACCCTATGAGCAACCCATGGGCAAGTCCTGTCTACACTATCTACAAAATATATCCCAAATCAGTGACTTTCTTTTCAGCTCTACTACTGCCATTCAAGCCACCATCACCACTTGCCAGGATTACTTCACTAGCCTCTAAAACAAAATTCTCATTCCAGAAGTTAATCTTCACACAGCAAGGTGATCATTTATGAAATGCAAATCTCTTGCTTAAAACTGTTTAAGGGATCACAACTGCAGTGGAATAAAATCCAAACTCCTTACCCTGGCATGTAAGTGGAATAACTTCAAGTCCTGGTGTACCTGGGACATTCCTGGTTTATACCTATTATTACGGTGTAATTATTAAAAACATCCCCGTCCACATTTGTTTTTTGAGACAGAGTCTCGCTCTGTTGCCCAGGCTGGAGTGCAGTGGTATGACCTCGGCTCACTGCAGCCTCCACCTCTGTTCAAGCAATTCTCCTGTCTCAGCCACCTGAGTAGCTGGGATTACAGGCATGCAACACCACACCTGGCTAATTTTTGTATTTTTAGTTTCGACTGTTGGCCAGTCTGCTCTCAAACTCTTGACCTCAAGTGATGTGCCCACCTCAGCCTTCCAATCTGTCCACATTTAAATATGTCTTTGTTTGGCTAATACATTAGAACATCACACACATTAGGTTTATGTCATCTGGGCCCTACCTTTCTCTCTAACATTTTTTCATTCCTTTCCCCTCCAAGGTCTGATGCAGACACAAATGTCTTTCTGTGTGTGTGTGTGTGCATGTGTGTGTGTTACTCAAACAAATGAAGTTTGTTCCTGCTTTGGGGCCTCTGTGTGTTTTTTTTCCCTTTGACTAGTACTTCTTTCTCTTAAATCTTTATATGGCTGACTTCTTACCATGCAGAACTCAACTCAAACAGCATCTCTGCAGTGGGGTCTTCTCCCATCATTCATTCTGAGACTGTACATCCTTCATATCCTATACTCACCTCACTCCCAGACCCTTCACATATTTTTGTAGTACTTATTGTCTGGTATCATCTTTAAATTCTTTTTTGTTTTCCTGACTCCCAGATATAACACCCAGGAGAGCAGGGTTCTTGGCTGTCTTACTTTCTACAACATACTGAAGTGCATGGTGCATAGCTGATACATACCAGTTCATATTTTTTGAAGAACTGAATACGTTATTTAATTAATCTGGATAAAACTTGACCTGTTTTGTTTCATTTTTATAAAGCAGAACTGTCCACAGTACCCTGATATAGATTTATATGTGGTCTTTGACTGCATAGATGGTGGACAAATGAAAATGAATGTGGACAATGGGCAATTTAGGATGCTCCTTAAAGAGCTGTTTACAGGATTCAATGAAATCATGCCTGGTAAGAAATTTGTGGCAGGTTTAGTTTTGGGGGAAATAACTCGCTGATTATGCACCCAGGTCCACAGAGCTGGGGTCTTAAACTTTTTTCATGATACACTATTAACATCTATTGGGCTTACTCATATAGCTCAGGTTCTGATTTACATGATTCTCATGCCTTTATTCATGGTCTAGAAGTTGTACAGACCAGTAATTCAGAGAAAAAACTAATTAAATTTGTGTTTGACCCCCAGTTTTCTACTTTCTAAAAGTGAGGTCCTGGGAAATTCAATTAAGTTTTTAATCTCCAAAATTTCATTTTCAAATTGAGAATAACGTTCACTTCACAAGGGTTGTAAGCATTAAAGGAGATAATGTAAATAAAGCATAAGGCACTTTATACAGGGTTTGGCATGTGTTAAGGAATGATGTTTTGTTTACTACTGTATTGCTAGCACATACAGCAGTGTCTTAGACATATCAGGCATTCAGTAAGTACTGGATATATGAAAAGCTTAATAATGGAAGTGATTAGTATTGCAAGACCATTAATAAACAAAAACTATTTCGAAAGAAAGGTATATCCAACTGGATATCCTTTGGGCTAGTGGATTGCTGTAGACCAAAAATAGTGAGCAAGATCCCATAGAAGAGGGTTGAGGAAAAACAGAAAGAGCACAGCCTACTGCTGAAGAAGGAACATCCTTCTCTTCCTTCTAACATGGTTTTTTTTTTTTTTTTTTTTTTTTTGAGACAGGGACTCTCACTCTGTCACCCAGGCTGGAGGGCAGTAGTGCAACCATTGCTCATGGCAGGCTCAACCTCTCGGGCTCAGGCGATCCTCCCATCACAGCCTAGCTGGGATTATAGGCATGTACCACCAAGCCTGGTTAATTTTGGTATTTTTTGTAGAGACAGGGTTTCACCATGTTGGCCAGGCTGGTCTTGAACTCCTGGGCTTAAGCATCTACCTGCCTCGGCCTCCCAAAGTGCTGGGGTTACAGGCGGGTCCAATCTCACACATGCAATGTGGAGATGGGGAAATTAATAGCAGTAAGTCTAGTGAAGACAGCAAGTAAAAATAGCTACAAAGACACAAAACTGCTAAAAAAAAGAAGCAAATATTCTAAAAAGAATAGCAAATTGGAATCATTTTGTATTAGGGGTATTAAACAATAATAATGCCTCAGTAACTTAAACTCAACATTTTATTACAGACTTGAACAGTAATTAATATTTAAAGTAATGACCTTGAGTCATCAAGGTAAGGAAATGTATCCTATATATTCTGTTCAAGAAAATAGAGACATGTATACTATTTTTCAGGATTATTTTTATCCAAAATGCTTAAAATGTTTAAAGTGGTATTATAATTTCAGCTTAAAATGAGTAAGGCTTTGAGTTTCTGAAAATTGCGTGTAGTCTCATTTTTCTACAATTTTATATAAACATGAGTTTCCCATATCAACCTCTGAAAAATTCTTGTATTTTGGGGCAAATAACCATTTGAAAGCCTGTTATAAAGTCTAGGATGCAGTATTCCATAAAATTTATTTCGGGTAAGAAGATTTTTATTCCATTCTCATACACACTAATTTATTTCGCTGAACAATCACAATAATAATCTTCAGAGTTCCTACTTGGAAAAGGAGCATATGAAAAAAGGGTAACACTGAAGCTGGCTCAGAGGTTATAAATTTGATTTCTTCATGCTGGCTCCACCAGAATGGAGCTGGGTAGATAAAGACCATTTTTTGATGATTGGCTATAGTCAACCTCACAGACTGAGTCACAGTTATAAAGTTTTTTCCATGTAGTCTCTTTCCAAAGTAAAAATAAAAGTCAATGGAAAGATAAATTGACATGCAAATATTTGCATTGCACATCCTGTTACAGGACTAAATAGTAAAATCAAGCTGTAGCAATGGAGTGTAAGAGATGGAGAGAAGGCAGATTAAAGCCTCCATAACTAGAAGGTCTATGAACCAAGAGTAGTATTCCTGGAGGAAAATAATCATTAGGTTGGGCTTAAAGAATTAACCAGATGGGACTTCACAGGGTGATGAGGAATAATGCTGTATGTGAGTACTACGATTATACTCAGAAATAAAAATGGTCAGTACGCATTGAGAAATATGGAGTTTGGAAACATGTTAGAGGAGAGTTAGGCTTGATGTAGTTGTTTGATGTCTTCTATGGGCAAGGTGTTGGCGACATGAAAGGGTGGGAGCTTGGCAGAGTGGAAAGGGCGTAGGTTCCTGGGTCAAAAAAACTGGAGTTAAAAATACCAAATCTTCCACGTTCTATTCCCAAGCACATGGCAAAAATACTTGACCTCTCTGAGCTTGAGTTTAATTGCAAATAAAATGGAGACTATAATAAGTAACTCGAAAGGTAGATATCAAACATGTAAAGTGCCTGGTGTAAACAGGCACTCAAAAACAATAATGATGTTAATGAAAATAATATTTGAAAAAAAATTTCTTTATCTTGAGTAGGCTAGATTAGGATGAAAAAAGACGTAAGAGAGAGAGGCCATTGAAGTAAAGTTGGTGTGGGAAGATGTTGGCTGAGGAAAAGTTTGAATTCAGTGATATATTAGGAAGTAAGAATCATTAACACATATTGAAAAAAAAACTAAACAAACAATTGGTTGCTGTGGTGATAGCAGTCATCACATCAACTTAGCACCTTCAGTGCAGGCTGTCTTCCACATTTCCTTGGTGGTAAGAAAACAGATGATTTTCTTCACACTGTTAAAAGTGAGATGTAGAACTAGATCAAATGAGCTTCTTCATCAAGTTACTAGTCCTTCATCCACCTGCCCACACAATAAGCTACAACAAAATACAGACCCAGAGTGAGTCTATTGGATTCAAACCACTGTAAAATGTATTTCTCCCTGACCTACACTTCTCATTCACCTGGAATTTAACCTTGAACAAGCTACTTAACCTCACTTGACCTCAGTTTCCTTGGTATAACATGAGGTGCTCAAAGAGATGAGCTAATTTATTTTCCAGCTCTAAAATTTTGTAATTTTAAGCACTGGTAAAAAATGAGAACTAAATAACACATAGAGTTTAGGCATGTTGGAGAATGTCTGGTCAAGCCCTTTCAGGCTTTGTTTGCTATAGCCCTGGCAGAGCCTCCTTGAAAAGACCACAAACAATCACTGATGTGAACAGATAAATTTATAGGTCAAGAACAAGTAGTCATAAAAAGTGGCTATCATTTAAACTTCCAGATAATATGCTAGAGGAGGAAGGATCCAATCCTCAAGGCTGAGCGTATCAGGCTTGATCTAGTTGGGGATTCATGAGGAAAGGCCATACGGGATAATAAATGTGCAATGTCATTTATATGATCTTCTGGCTCTGCTAAAATTCTCAAGAGGATTATCTCATGTGTGGTGGACACGCAGGATATACAATATGAAGTCCAAACTATTTGACATGACACATGTGGCCCCTACTAATCTAGTCTCTACATTTTTTTTCTGCCGTCATCTTACAAATTTTTTGTTATGCTCCCACAACCCAAAAACTCCACCCTCCATATATATATAAAATAAATAATTTGCAAGGTAGATAGCAAACATGTAAAGTGCCTGGTGTAAACATATATATATGTATGTATATATGTATGTGTATACACACACACACACATAATGTCTGGTCAATCTCTAAACTTTCATTCATTCATTAGCACGGTCATGTTTACTGAGTGCATAAAAAATGCCAGGCACTCTTCTAGTCATGAAGAAACACTGACAACTAAGACACAATTTTTCTCCTCCTAGGGCTTATATGTGATTTTGGACAAGTTACTTAACCTTGAAGAACACCACACAATTAATTAGGGGACAAGCTTTAACGATAACACAGGTCTGCATAAGGTTAAATTACGTTTTTTTTGTTGCTGTTGTTTTTTTGTTTTTTTTTGAGACGGAGTCTCCCTCTGTTGCCCAGGCTGGAGTGCGGGCAAGATCTCAGCTCACTGCAACCTCTGCCTCCTGGGTTCAAGCAATTATCCTGCCTCAACCTCCTGAGTAGCTGGGATTACAGGCACATGCCACCATGCCTAGCAAATTTTTGTATTTTTAGTAGAGACGGGGTTTCGCCATGTTGGCCAGACTGGTCTTGAACTCCTGACTTCAGGTGATCTGCCCACCTTGGCCTCCCAAACTGCTAGGATTACAGGCGTGAGCCAACGCCTGGCTGCTTATTTTTTTATTTTTTTAATCTTGTTTTGTAAACGTTTTCTAGAGAGATACTTGGATTTTAATTATGGGAAGAGCGATGAAAGATATTTGATTCTTTCCACGACGATCTAGGAGGGCATTAGAGGTGGGTGACAATGTAAATGATGAAAAATGAGTAAAGGCAAAGGGAATTAGAAACAGAGGGGTCAGCTTATAAGGAGGCTGTGAGGGGAGGCTTAGAGTGCTCAGTGATGACCAGAAGGTCAAACAGAAAGCACTGGCTCTGGCAATGCCAGAGTATGATTTGAATGGCAACACAGTGGCCTTATTCTAAATGGCCTCTCCTCAGGAGCACATAATCAAATCACCTCTGGCTGTCTCTGCAGTCAGGATGAGATCCATTTTTATGGCTAATAACAATTATGTGGAGGGGTTGCAGTTATATTTAAAAGGGATAATATACAAAGACAATATATGTCAGAGTGCAGTTTGCAGCCTGACACACAGTAGGTGCCAGAAAACATACTACTTTTCTTTTTTGCTCAAAACCATGTTTCTGAGGTCAGTGATTATCATAAGGTGAATGTTCATACAAAAGCTTACTAAATGAGTAAATAAATAATAAGGTATCAGGCCAGGTCATGACTTCCGTTAGTTGCAGGAGAGGCATCTACTGTTTGAAGGAGTGAAAGCTACCAGCAACTAGAAAACAAGTGACGAAGACACTTTTTACCGGTGTTGTGGTTTGTGTGAATGAAATTTCCTAAAATTGTGCAAGTGCTTGCCCACGTAAGATGACCTTGAGAATACAATAAACCAGTCATAATAGTTTTGAGCCATTTAAAGATACATGCAAGGTTTGGGGAGCTACAGTTAGAGGATACTTATCTATTAGTTTTATTGGACCTTATTTCTCTATAGAGCTCTCTAGTCTTGTGTGATATGGGATTATGTTTGCTGTAATTCTATAGCACACTAAAATTTCAGAATCAAATGTATCCCTAAGGTCTGTAAATTGCTCTTTTTCCTTACATATCTGGTAATTTCCCCCAGCCAGCCAGCACATGCAGTCTACTGACTCTAGATGGCAAATGGGAGGGAGGAAGAAGCAATTTGATGGAGTACAATTAGGAAATGTAATTAACATTGTAACCCTTTTCCAGTTTCTAGCCCACTTTCCCCTTTTCCTTCAAAGAACCACAATTTTTGCACAACACGCCCTCCCTGCCTTTCCTCTTCCTCCCAGTGATTCTGATTCAATCAGGTTTCATTGTGTTCCATAGAGGTCAGGGAAGATACAGGAAAAGGAGGCTTCTATCACAAAACCTAGTGAGATTATTGGATTTTTTACATCATATTTTCATTATTCACTCTTTTCTGCCTTCTCTACTTGAAGATAAAGAAAATGCTCACCAGGTGCCTTTTAGCAGGACCTCCTTGTGTTTCTGCACGAAAGAAGGAATGAATTTTATACTAAGCACATAATCTTAAGCATTGTGCTTGGCCATGGCACTAAATCCAGGTGAAGCATAGCTGAGGTCAGGGCAGGAACGGGGCAAAGAACATGGCTGTGTTAGAGACAGGATAATTACAAAACCCCTCTGGGCATTAAGCGATTAACAGCAACCACCCAGAGCTACTATTGCCAGGACACTGTTTAAGAATGCCCACGTTTCTGCTCAATGGGAGATCCATTTTCAGTTCCCTTCCAAATGGGAAATAACTACTAGTTTGGTGCAAAAATAATTGTGGTTTTTGCCATTTAAAAAAAAAAAAAATTGCAAAAACCGCAATTACTTTTGCACCATCCTCATAGATGCCAGAATGGTTTAGCTCTTGTCCTATCCAACACAACCATGGACTTTAGCTATCAGGAGCCACAAAGTGACAGAGCTGAGGCTTTAAAACAATCCTTCCTTGATTTAACTAATCAAGTCTCAAAATTAGCTGTGTAATGAAGACAGTGAAGTAAGAGGGAATAGCCCAACATAGATACTGAGACAAGTGCAACTTGAGACACAAAAAAAGGATACAAATTTCATAACAACTCTTCTCTTCCTCATACTGGTTAAGAGATAATCATAAGCTTCTGGATGCAAAAAACCAGAGACTTATTCTCAAACTTCCATCATCATTTACAGATAGGGGCATGAAAACCTGTGTAATAAACTATATACAACTCTCCTTAGACTGTTTGATGCTTTTAAATATTTTTACAAAATTCTTAAAGGAGTCCCTGTAAGTATTGCTGTATATAGACACCTAGACTGGATGAACTTGGCTCCACTATTTTAGAGTCTATCTTAAATTGATTGACATTGTTCCACTTCTTGCTCTCAAAGTTTCTTCTCCACGTAATAGCCACAGATCTTATTGATTCTAAGGGAGTCTATGGCTCACTTCTCAACAAAAGCCATCAATAGCCTCAAATGTCACTCAGAATAAAACCCAAAGCTCTTTCCATGGCCTGAAGACTCTAGATGACCTGACTCTCGGCTATCTCTCTGATTTCATCTCCCATCACTCTCATCAGACAGTTCTTATCTGAGCACTCTATCTAGGGTGGCCCCCACTCCACTATAACTGCCTAGTTCCTGCCCTGCCTCATGTTTCATATAGTACGTGCCTTCATTCATGTGCATATTGTATATTTCCTTCATTATTATCTGTCTTCTTTTCTAGAATGTTGGCCTTATAGAAAAGGAACACTTTATGTCCTAAGACGCTGGGAAGAGTGTCTGGTAAACAGGAGAACTAAATAAAAGTTTGCTGGGTTGATGGGTGTAAGATCCTTGCTCCTCCCTATATAAGTAGATTATACATTAGAACATTAGCAGTCTACTTGTTATGATAACAGTGTGTTTGGGCACAATTTTCTGTGTCCAGTTATCTACACGCTTCCGTAGACTGGTATTTGATAGGTGCCAGCTTCCTTTTACTTACCATGGGGTGTGAGATGATAGATATTGAAAAATCTAAAAGCACTGTAAAAGCATGAATAAAATGGGTATCCAGTCAGTAAGGTCTCTGGTTTACTGAATTAAATGTGCAGGACTTAATGCAATATGTGTCATGGCATAGTCTTGTATAATATTGCCACATTTTGTTCATTTTTTAAGATTTAGGAAAAGAGTTAAGGCATCAGTATCTCTCATTCATTTTTTCAAAATATGAGGGTAATACATTTAAGAAATCTAAATATTAGGGCAAGAACTTTAGGACATGGAAGTAGCTGGGATATTAGCAGTCGAGCGGATAACAAGAAGGTGTTTTCTCTATGTGCAACATGCTAGCATGTCAGGGATAACTGACAATTAGAAACTTTAAATTTTACAAACATTTTACATTTATTATCTAATTTTACTTTCAAAATATTCCTGTTGGGTTGATATTATTACAAATCTCTTTTTGTGGATGAAGAAATAATTTCAGAAATGTTAAGCAACTTATTCTAAGCGATACAGCTAAAGGTAACCGTCCCAGGATTCTAATGAAAGGATACTCATTAGCATTTTAATTCCTGTACTTTCCTACTTTACTCTGTGGCTTTACCTAATAGAAATAGTGCTTACACAGGCACGGTGGCTCACGCCTGTAAACCCAGCACTTTGGGAGGCCAAGGCGGGCAGACCATGAGGTCAGGAGATCGAGACCAACCTGGCTAACATGGTGAAACCCCGTCTCTACTAAAAACACAAAAAAATTAGCCGGGCGTGGTGGTGGGTGCCTGTCGTCCCAGGTACTCGGGAGGCTGAGGCAGGAGAACGGCGTGAAGCCAGGAGGTGGAGCTTGCAGTGAGCCGAGATCACGCCACTGCACTCCAGCCTGAGCGACAAGCGAGACTCCGTCTCAAAACAAACAAACAAACAAAACAAAACATAAAAAGAAATAGTGCCTACAATTTTAGTGGCCAGAAAAACAAAATTGTTTTTGTGGTCTTAGATTTCAAAGCCAGCAGATAAGGTACTATATTTCTTTGAAAAAGTTTTTTATAAATTAGAAAATCAGATACTTGATTTATAGCAAACTGCTTAATGCAGCCTGTTACAGAGGAGGAGAAGAATTATTCTGAACATTTGCATTTAAAAAGCATCTGCATATTCTTGTCACTATATGAGTGTGTTAATAACTAATAATAGTTATACTGGTTAAATGCAAGGAAGAAATAGAACAACTTTTAACAGTATCTTTGGAACCTCACTAAATTCCTAGAACTTACATTAGGGAGCTAAATAGCTTCTCTTTATCTCCTACAACCTTCAAGCATTAAAATACACCAGGACACAGCTGATAGAATAATAACCCAAATATGGATTTTTTTGTTAATTCCATCTAAAAGAGAAAAATTGCCTGTACATTTTCTGAAATAACATTGACTCCAATTGATTTTTAAAACAAGGCAAAGAGAAGCATTGCTTAGTTCTCTATGCATATCAGTCACAGTTTTACAAGACAGATTTGACAGGATTATAAGTTTTAAAGGCCTTATGCATATGTTTTTGCCACAAGTATTATGTTACAAATTTCTGTAATTCAAATTATATTAGTTTTGGCAATTCCAATTCTGTAAGCCAATAGTTGGACTTCCGTGTTTCACAAGAAAATTCATTTCTTTTCCTTTCTCTTTAGTATATTTCAAATATGGTAAAACTCTAATATCATTCAGGGCAAACAACTGAACTAGAAATGAAAGATTTAAAACCTAGTTTTGGCTCTTCTACTAATCAGCTTTGTGAATTTTAATTATTTTCTTAACATCCTTGGGCTTCAGTTTTCTAAACTATAAAAAGAAAGGATTAAACTTGGACTCTTTACCAATTCTAAAATAATGATTATATGATCTAGACATGAGACTCTCAAAATCCTGCCCAGAATATGCCCATGAACTTTTAAGGTAGTATGAAAAGACTTCTGACCTATTACAAATCTTATGCACTTTCTCTGAGAACAAGATCTCAGGTCATATTTAAGATATTGATTTTATTTATATACAATTATGTAAGTTGGGTATTTGATTATTCAACCTGAAAGCAACAAATTGGAGCAGTAAGGAATGCAGGAAGCATGCAAACTTATAACAGAGATGAGATATTTTAAATATAAGAGAACATTGGACAGAAATGAAAATCTGCTTTCTAAGTTTATATAATTAATGGTCACAAAGATCACTACTGTTAATAAAAGAGTAATTTACATTCAGAATACTCTAATTAAAAAGCAGAAACATCTGCGGCATTTTATAAGTATTTATATTTTAAATTTCTAAGGTAAGAAACTGGGAACATAAAAATATGTTTTGGAACCTATAAAATTAACACAGAGAGTTATTTTTTCCAGGCTACTCTTAATAAATGACCTATAATCTGTGTCTGAAATCTTAATTTTAAGAGGCAGAAATTCTTACTTTTTCAATTGCAATGAAATGTGGAATTCCACTTTTTTTTTTTTTGAGATGGAGTCTCGCTCTGTTGCCAGGCTGGAGTGCAGTGGCGTGATCTTGGCTCACTGCAACCTCCACTTCCTGGGTTGAAGCAATTCTCCTGCCTTAGCCTCCCAAATAGCTGGGACTAGTAGAGACGAGGTTTCACCATGTTGGCCAGGATGGTCTCAACCTCTTGACCTCGTGATCCACCCACCTCGGCCTCCCAAAGTGCTGGGATTACAGGTGTAAGCCACCGTGCTGGGCCCAGAATTCCACATTAAGGAGATCCTTTGAAGTTCTTTATGTAATAAAGTGTAGAGTGTTTTAGCAATGATCACGGCTCTTTCTAACTTTCTGTGGTTGAAGCCTTGTCTTATCATCAGCCTTTGAAGGACTAATTTGATTTCTCCTAAGGTAATGAGCACATAGATATACAGACACATACACAGCATGGTCCAGAAAGGTTATAGGAAATTAGCCAGTTTGTAATTAGGAAACATTTTCTTTCTTTAGAGTATCAGTGAGGGATCCAGCAGGAAACAGATGGCACACACAAATCAGAGTAATTCCAGAGGGCTTCATGAAGGGCTACTCACAGAGATGTGAGCTGGGAGGAGGAACCACAAGAGACAGTTACCCTGGAGTGGTAACAGCAGAGGCTGTCATGACCACTAGGACTTAAACAGCAAGTGGGGACAGTTACCTGGATTCAGAAAGAAAGTGGTCAGAAAAAAGGCCTGCTTTGAGAAAAACTGTACCCTCAGATGAAGGGCATAGACAGCCTGAGGTTTTCTTGCAGGGGAAGACAGCAATGGACAGAAATATATTTCCCAAGGTCATTCTTCCGCCCTTTCTGTCTTGCCTCAGGACAGAAAGTCTGAACCAAACCGACCAGCCTTTTGAGGCACCAAACAGGGTAGAGAACAGCAGACACTGAACCTAAAGACACACCTAGGAGATATCCAGCATCTTCAGCTTCTGAGGTTTTATAAGATGCAGACTGGTGAGGGAACAGAGGGAACAAAGTGCCTAATGGAAAGGGAAGAGAGCCCTCTTCCCCTAGGAAGAAGCCCAAGGAGCCCCCTTCCTTGGGAGAAGTCTGACTTTCTCAAGGAAGAGAATATGAATCTGAGTTGAGAATAAAAAGATGAGTGAGGCTTCCCAGGCAGAAACAGGGACAATGGACATTTCAGGCAGAGGTATCAGTCAATAAGAAAGCTTGTGGGCCTGGAAACCTATTGCTTTGAGTGAGGTGAAATTGATGCAGATAAGTCATATAGGAGAGTGGCAGAAATGAATAGGGAAAGTTAGAACTAACTGCCAGTTCATAAAGAATAGGTAGAGTCAGAAATTGGAAGGGATGGGAAGGATAGGCAGTGGAATAGGGTGTTCAGGAGGGTGATACCCAGAGTGGAAGTGGAGAGAAATGAAGATGCCAAAATCCTCAATGAATGTGTGAAAAATAATTGGGATACTGTCTCCAGGTAGGAGAGGAGGTCCAGGCCAGACGGCATTATGAGTATACACATCATACATTATAAAAAGAAGCAATAGTATCAGGCCGGGCGCGGTGGCTCACTCCTGTAATCCCAGCACTTTGGGAGGCTGAGGCGGGCGGATCATGAGGTCAGGAGATCGAGACCATCCTGGCTAACACAGTGAAACCCCATCTCTACTAAAAATACAAAAAATTAGCCGAGCGTGGTGGTGGGTGCCTGTAGTCCCAGCTACTCGGGAGGCTGAGGCAGGAGAATGGCATGAACCTGGGAGGCGGAGGTTGCAACGAGCCGAGATCGTGCCACTGCACTCCAGCCTGGGCGACAGACTGAGACTCCGTCTCAAAACAAACAAACAAACAAAAAGCAATAATATCTACTCACTGAATCACAGCACACAGTAACTAAAAAGAATTAAAGGAACTCTGAAAACTTTCTGACTTGAATAGAAAAATGTAACACTTAAAATTATCCCTTATGATACTACTACTATGATATAATTTTTAGCATCAAGGTCTTTATTCCTATTTAATATGATAGCTATCTAAACAATAACCAAAAATCTACCATAAAATATATCCTATGGCATATATGGAACATTTACAAATATCCAACTCTGCTAATCACTTATGTTATTTAGTCCTAACAACAAACTATGGTTAGCCTTCTCATAATTCCCATTTTACAGATACTATAATTAACACTTAGAGAGATTTAGTAACTTGGTCAAGCCATACACAGATAAGTGACACAGCAGGAGTATAAAGCAATGTGGGTTTGTTACAGAGACTTCATTGCTTCATTAAGCACTTACAGGCTACATTGCCTCTAACTACAGACACAGAGAAAGAGATAGTCTCAAGGATATAGTGGGGAAGCTAGATGGGAGTTATAATCTTTACCAGTACAACCATGTAGGAATTTAAATGGGAAATTATGTAGATGCGATGAATTTAGGCAAAAAATCATCCTTTTGCTTTTCAAACAACCCCAAATATTATGACTAAAATACGGTTGGGAGCTATTCCTTAAGTGGCTGATTGATACTCATTTTCGAATGACACCCTTCCAATGAGTCTATCACTGGAAGCACATATCATACTGTGCTTACCCAGCAATTCTAGATTTATCTAAAAAGCATGGCATCAATGCTGAATTACATTTAAAACTGGTGGCACAAATTTAAGTTTCAGATTTTCATTAACTTTGACTTTTTTGTTTTCTAAAACAGAAGGCTGTAATCAATGTTACAGGAAGCTGCTCTTTAAACTGCTAATAAGAGGCTAATATAATAATTGTTGTGGGCTATTTTATAGCCGCTTACCTACAATCTTTCCCATGAAAGTAAAAGTAGTCAAAACACACTGATCAGACAACAAAACCTTGTTCTCTAAATGTGCATAGATGTGATCTAACCTGAAAATAACATAATAAATTATGATGATTTATTTAATATTATTCATGAGACAAAGCTCCTTTAAGTAGGCTGGCTGAGTGAGGCAGATGTTAAGGCCAAGAAAAATCATACTTTGGGAACTGAACTCTCTTGGTCTTATGATAGCATATGAAGGACTCTACTATTTTTAAACTGAAGTTAAATTTAATTTTAAATTAACATAGATGCTTCCCATCAATTCTCGCAAAGTAAAAGACCTTACATACAGGTTCATGGAATTTACTTTCATCATTTGAGTTAATCTATCATCAGTTACTGGTGGCCCATAAGCAGACGTGTAATCTGTGACACACCAAGGCCAGGTTTATCGCAGAGATGAAACAGAAAACTAGGAATGTTCATAGAGGAGCAGATGTGGGTTCATTGTCCCAACCTGCAGGTCGATAGCTACAGTACTGACTGTTACACCCCAGGAGACCTGGTAAGACAGACAGCCCCTGACCAGAAAGGTTTGCTCCCTACTGCCCCACTTTCCATCATACTCTTTTCCTTAAAATAAAACTGGAATTTTGCCACTCTTTAAAATGTTATTAGCTGACACATATTTCATAGTTAATGAACTTTAGAAGATAATTCATTGATAGCTAAATGGGAAAAATATATAGTATTATTCTGATCCTATGATTGATCCAGGATGATTGGGGGTAGAATTAAAAATACACCTCTAGATTAAAAATAATTTTAAATATTAAAAAATTTTAGTAATGTGTAATAAAATATGTTATTTCAAACTGAAGCTCAGCAGGTGCATCCAATACTCTGAATTGCTGATACAATGAATACAACAGTTCCTTTGTACTTGTCCTGTCAAGGTGTACTCTTTCAAACAATACCTGACAGATGCTTAGTTAGAATATAATAGATTCATTTTATAACTGTAACCAGGTCAATGTGATATACACAAGCAACTTCCTTACTTGCAAGAATTTTAAAGTGTGTAGAACACAGTTGGTGCAAAAAAAAAATTTTCATTGAATAGGTAAGTAAATAAATACATACGCAAATGAAGGTAGTTCTGTTAAAAAAAAAGGAAATCTTTTCCTTGTCTACCTATATTTCCAATGGCTTCTTGAGTATGCATAGGAAAACTACATTTAAATATTGAAAATACATTAGTCTTGGTCAGGTGTGGTGGCTCACGCCTGTAATCCCAACACTTTGGGAGGCCGAGGCAGGCAGATCACCTGAGGTCAGGAGTTCGAGACCAGCCTGGCCAACACGGTGAAACCCCATCTCCACTAAAAATACAAAAATTAGCTGGGCATGGTAGCACATGCTGTAATACCAGCTAATTCAGGAGGCTGAGGCAGGAGAATTGCTAGAACCTGGGGAGGTGGAGGCTGCAGTGAGCCGAGACCACACCACTGAACTCCAGCCTGAGGGATAGAGTGAGATTCTGTCTCAAAAAAAAAAAAAAAATAGTCTTTATAGTGATTGACTTTCTAACAAAATTCAACATAATGTTATGCATAATAGCTTAAACATAAAATGTATATAAAGCCACATGCTGCAAATCATTCTTTTTCTATAGTCATTCATCCAGTTTCTACCATATATTCATTCTATCCAGTTGCCAATAGGTAACTTCTACTACTAAATTCCTGTGTGTCTTTACATAGACTTTTTTGTATATATAACTGAATATGAATATGTATTTCTCCTTTACATTTCAGAAATAGCAGCATAGGGTACACACTGTTTTTTAATATGATTATTCCCTATGCTGGAGATGTTTCTATGCTCGTATTAGAGGTGGTTGGCTTGCCAGATTTGTGATATATAGTAGGGTGATTGCTAAAGTGAAAACTAAATTTTTGCACAGAATGAAGATTCACCTTTATTGTTTCTTTTGTCAGTATCAAATTTCAAAACAATTGCTACTTCCTGAAAAATATTAATCCTTCATATATAATTTATTATTAATGAAATCATAAATACAAAATATATGCCTCTTGTTTCAACCTGATAACATTTTTCTTAATAAATTTAAAATGTTCCTGCTTGATTTCATGTATATATGGCTGCCATACCCTGAATATTAAAAAGAATTTGTCTACAAAAAGTAGCTAACATTAACAAAGTACACCTAAGCATATCCTTGTTTATTTGTAATCAATAGGGTACAACATCCCATTGTTTTTTCCTCTGGTAGTGGTAGATCTGTATTTATACATCTCTACACTTAATCTCATATGAAAATTTGCTATGTTAAATAACATTCAAAAAGCATTTATTCATTAACCACTAAGCACTCATACTATGTAAGGGATGCAAGAGATACACAAGATGATTTCTGCTTTCCAGAAGCTCAGAGTCTAGTGGCAGACATAAGACAAATACCTGCAGAATGTTTAAATAAGTGCAGCAGACAATGGTTCCATTAGCATATATTAGCTTCTTTCCATTCTCATTGCTACCAGCCTCAATAGGCTTTGTCCATCTCATCTTGTCTGTGGTGTTAGATTCCTACCTGAGCACTACATTTCACAATCTCCCACTCTGATCCATTGTACACGTGGGTTGCCATATGAGATAATGGCTTCAGTGATTTCACTCTTCTAATAAAAAACAAAACAAATAGAAACTCCTATGACATTAAATGTCCTCTTGATTATAGATTAAATATAACATTCTGGTTTGGGTTCCCTTTAGTCTCTTCATTTCATATTCACACTTCACTTTTCTGCCCTCTGAAAACATGCTACAGTCTTGATTTATTTCCTTTTCCTCATGCTGTTTTTTTCTTCAAGAATCATCCAACACTTTTCTTCAGAATTCTATCATCATGGAAAGGCAATGTGAAATATTTTCATATGGGATATAGTCTGTACCAAAATTGTGTGTGTAGATAAGACCACATTTGTGGAGGCTATCAGGAAACAATTATATAATAATTTACACTGAGGCATATACTTTATTTCTTTGTTATTTGTCTCCTTTGTTAAAGTCCTTGAGTAAAACTTGTATTTTACCAGTCTTTCTGTCAATTTTAGAACTAAACTTTGTTCACAGGAAGTTCTCAGTAAATATTTATGTAATCAAATTAAAGTTATTTGAATCAAATGCAGTAGAACAGAAAATTTTAGAGAATGAACTGTTCTAGGAAGATTTTTTTGGGTAAGATCTTGCACAGGCCTTTGGACCTGTGGAAGAAAATATGACAGAGACTCTGTAATGAAAATTTGTAGGAATGAGACACTTAAGACCTTAAAAACAACAATCACAAAAGCCGCTAGTCTGATTTTCCTAGAGTCTTATTTTCAACAATTATGAGATATAATTATATAATTAGCATGAAGAAGGAAAAAGAGAGCCATGGCATTTACAACAATATGATAATAAAGCAAGTCTTAATGATTCTGAGAAGAATCATTAAAAATTAAAGATACACCAGCTAGTGCTTTTCAAACTGATAGCAAAATGGTATTTTTTTCCCCAGTAAATTTTGGTCTAAATTACATTGGAGATTTGCAATTATACAAAGGTACTCTTTAAAAATCTCATAAATGATTATTTCAAATAAAAACTTTAGTTATAAGAGTTCTTAAAATTATAAAGTTATAAGAATTATAAGAATATTTATATTTGTCATTATTGTCTCTTAATCTGATAGTCTTTTTTTTTTTTTTTTTTTTTTTTTGAGACAGAGTCTCACTCTGTTGCCCAGGCTGGTGTGTAGTGGTGCCATCTTGGTTCACTGTAGCCTCCACCTCCCAGTTCAAGTGATTCTCCTGCCTCAGCCTCCCAAATAGCTGGGACTACAGCTGCTTGCCACCATGCCCAGCTAATTTTTTATTTTTAGTAGAGACGGGGCTTCACTCACCATGTTAGCCAGGCTGGTCTCAAAATCCTGACCTCAGGTGATCCACCCCCCTCGGCCTCCCAGACTGCTGGGATTACAGGCATGAGCCACTGTGCCCGGCCAATAGTCTTTTAATCCAGTATTTATTTTATTTGTTACATAAACTCTTTTATGTCTGTGTCTGCATAGTTTGATTTGCCTCTGTAGGTTTCCGCAGGACTTAAACAAGTGAGAGCATATACTACATTTCTTTTTATTTATTTCCTCTTATTCTCCATTTTTCTAGAAGACTCAATAATTTCTGCATGAAATTCTTAAAAATTAATGACGTGTGAATAGAAAAAGAAAGTTTCTTAATGAAATTTCCACCTACATCATTTTTTTTTCATTTTTACTAATAAGAAGATGTAACATTGCTTAATGATTTTTCAAATGCTGAACAGAAATTTTAATTAAATACTACCCTAACCATAATATTTGGCCACACAGTCTAGAAATTTAGGTTTCATTATTATGTTCCCAAACAAAAACCCAGAAGCAATATTCTGAACAATGTGTGGTTCAATGTTCTAGTTAAAGGAGAATGCCCTTTTATTAGAATAATCTAAGAATACATTTTATTTTCTGCCTACTTCTTTTTATATTCAGAATTCTGAAATGAGAATGTCTGCAGATGTGGCAGGTGGAATAAACGTAGCCCCAAAGATAGGCATGTCCTAATTCCTGGAATCTGTGACTAATGTTACTTAAATGGCAAAAGGGGCTTTGTGGATGTGATTAAGATTATGGATTTTAAGATGGGGAGATTTTCCTAGATTACCCACTGGGGCCCAATATAAGGCAATGAATGCCTGTGGCCTCTAGAGTCAGGAAAATGCAAGAAAATGGGTCTCCCCAAGAGCCTCCAGAAAAGAATGCAGCCCTGTCAACCACATTCATTGTATTTAAGTTAGTAAAATCCACGTCAGATTTTTATTTTTATTTTTATTTTTTTTTGAGATGGAGTCTCGCTCTGTTGCCCAGGCTGGAGTGCAGTGGCTGCGATCTCAGCTCACTGTGACCTCCGCCTCCCAGGTTCAAGCAATTCTCCTGATTCAGCCTCCCAAGTAGCTGGGATTACAGGCATGTGACACCAGGTCTGGCTAATTTTTTGTATTTTTAGTAGAGATGGGGTTTCACCATGCTGGCCAGGCTGGTCTTGAACTCTTGACCTCGTGATCCACCCACCTTGGCCTCCCAAAGTGTTGGGAATTACAGGCGTGAGCCACCACACCTGGCCCCATGTTAGGTTTCTAACCAAACTGTAAAATGTTTGTGTAAGACTAAATTTGTGGTAATTTCTAACCAAACTGTATTTCTAACCAAACTGTAAAAGATTTCTAACCAAACTGTAAAATGTTTGTGTAAGCTAAATTTGTGGTAATTTTTATAGCAGAAATAAAAACTAACATACAAGGCATATGGGAGAGTTGCAAATAAATTTAAGTAATTTATTAATATTTACCAAACAATGAATAAATATTATTAGCAATGAGAAACTAAAGTTTCCACAAGGAACTCCTACTTTTTTCTAAGTAGAACCAGTTTGGAAAACGTATGAATGTTTAAAAAAAAAAATCACAATCAATCTCCTAGTCGATTATACTAATTTTTTAGATTTCATTGGCAGATTATTTACCTCTGAGCCTGAATATATGTACATAACATACTTTACTTTTTTATAGAAATGTGTTTGTTGCAACCCTAGTACTTAGAGCATGCCAAACATATATAGGTAAATATTTGTTGAATAAATAAAAAGTAATAATAAGACTGAGGAATCAAGAGAAATAATCTAACAATTAATTGCCATCTGCATTTGTAGAATTCTAGAAGGTGTTATTTTTAAAAACAATAAAAATTAGTATTCATCATGTTTTCCCCGTGGGAATATAGGTAATAAAATGAACACAAATGTGAAATCAAAAGAGCCCCACTGTGCATTTGAAATATGATCCCCTTTCAAAATTCCTTCTTTGTTCCTTAATAGATATTGCAATAGAGATTATGACACAAAAATCCAACAACCAAAAATGTTATAATGCTGGAATACAATATTGAACTGGCAGTATAAATTTTTAAATTAATTTATCCACATAATTTACAATGACAATATAATTATCCCATATACCGATTGTAATTAGTAAAACATTCATAAATGGAAAAACACGAGCTATTTTGAATTAAAAAATGCTTATATTTTAAATAATCCCTTGTCTCTGTTCAAAACTTCAACATTTTAAACTTGTAAGTTGCGATACAACTCAAACAAAAGACAGTAAATATGTAAAAACAACCTGATGGTAAAAAATTAAATGTTCCCATTTAAAAACTAATAAAGAAAACAATCTAACTTAAGAGATCACTCCTCTAATTCCACTTCTATAATTCTATACCGGACAAATAATCTTGAAAAAAAACAGATTTACAAAAAAAGAACATAAATTTTCATATAACAAAATTTATCCCTAACTCAAGTGTCTAACAGTAAGAAAATGGTTAAATGGATCATGTATTTCAACATCATGCACTAAAACAAATATAGAATGAAAGAAAATTGGCTTGAAAAAATTAAACTTAGTATGGTCTTAATATTTTAAAATATGCATAGCAAAAAGTTGGAAAGCAATATGCCAAAATATTAAATATAATTGGTAGCACTGTAGATTATTTTAATTTTATGCTACGTGTTTTTACTGTTTTTAAAATTTTCAGTACTAAAGTTGGTATTATTTTATAATCAGAAAAAGTATTTTGTAATGAAAAAGAAAAGTTTTAATGTAAACAATGATTACTTCTTGATCACTGATCATTTCATATATTGTAATTGTGTGTATTCCCTGAAAGCTTCTGAAATAATGGGTTGTTTCAGATCAAACCAAGGACTTTTCCAAATAGCATCAAAGTACATTTTAGGTTTGATCTGATGAATTATCTTAAATAATGAAGTCATTATTCTTAAAGAGTGAAATAATTTCTAAAATAATGAAAATAACAAAATTACCTTAAATAATGAAAGTCAATACTAACTGTGAGGAAACTCGGTGCTGCAGATAGGATATTTATATTACAGATGAATATTTTAAAGGAGAAATAGCCTACCAGTTCTGCTAATTTATAAGAGCTATGTTTTTTTATTTACACAATCACTAGGGTTACCAGTATATTCAGCATTAGGTGACTGAATTATTATTAGTAGAAATGAAATCCTACCTTTGCAGGATCTTAGACATAAATTCCATAACTCTGCAAGGCTTATTCCGATAATCTGGGTAATAATTAGTCACATAGCATTGTAAGTCAAATAAAAAACAATATATTGGTGGAATTACTACTTACTGTGGTAGCACAGTGAATATCTTTCCATACTGTGGCTTCCCTGGAGAGATCAGAGACTTCAAACAAATTATCGAGAATCACTTCCCCAATCATATCATGTCTAGAAAATCTGTCAAAATCATACACACTGAAATGTAGTTTTCGGTTGCTTAGTTGATCATATGCTACAGGAAACTGAAAAGTTTCATCAAATAGAGGATTTAAAGTCTTTCTGTGCACGCGGGTCTGAAATTTCTTTTTCCTATCTGGAAGAAGATACATCTTCACATAAGGGTCAGAAGTTCCTGTGAAGTCTTTAGCAGGGAGATCTAAAGCTTTGATAATTTTAACAACTAGAAGTTCATTTTCATAATCATACTGGAGGGTAAAGTTAAGTTTCCCACAGATTTTGACATCTTCGTTTTGGTTGCCCTCAGAGTCAACTGATTTCTGTTTGTAGAGTTCTGGCTTTATCCTCCCAATGCTGGTTGTTGTTTCTCCTCGTTGTAAAACAGGTTCTGTGCCCATGCTAAAATCAACACTGGAAACCTGCATTTGCCTCGGCAGGTGTCTTCGGAAGGAATTGTGGCTGAACACACACACATATACACAAAATCATTGAGGGAGATCATTTTGATGAGAATGTTATACAGTGACATATAAACTCTTCCCCACCCCCAGAATAGTGAAAAGATATCTATATCTACATAGACAGACATATACATATAATCAAAGAGGTTCTTTTGAAAAAATAAAGAAGTACAATATTCAAAAAGAAGTCTCCTAAAATTCCAGAACATCTGAAACACTTAAATGTTCTTTTTGTTTGTTTGTTTTATTTTGTTTTTTGTTTTTTGAGACAGGATCTTGTTCTGTCACCCTAGCTGGAGTACGGTAGTGCTATTATAGCTCACTGTAGCTTAAAACTCCTGAGCTCAAGCCATCCTCTGGCCTCCGCCTCCTGAGTAGCTGGGACTACAGGCATGTGCCACCACACCTGCCCAGTTAATTTTTAAATTTTTTGTAGAGACAGAGTCTTGCTATGTTGCCCAGGCTGGTCTTGAACTTCTGGGCTCACGCAATCCTCTCACCTCAGTCTCCCAAAGTGCTGGGATAACACAAGTGAGCCACAACACGTGGCTGGCCAATGTTAATTTTCATATGCTTTTGGAATTTTGTACTCTCAATCATAAGCACATAATTAAAAACAATTCTAAAGAAACATGATTAGCAAAAAAATTCAATATTCCACAGAAAATTGTGAATGTTATCAATCATCTGTGTCTATCTAGATGTAAGTATTATACAGACAAAATCATTCAGATGGCTGGTTTCTTTTCATCTGGATATTTGAGTCTCATGAATTTCACATTTTAGTGACTATAGTATTAAAATTAAAAACATGTTATAGGTCCACATTTTCTTATAATGAGTTGTTTCTAATTCTTAATCTAACTAAATACATATTTACTTTTAAAAAGAATATATAGTTGTGGCAGCCAAAAATGAGTACATTTTCTTTTTTTCAACATGCTGTGGTCTTCAGAAACTCTAAGGATAAAAACAAACGTAGAATTTTAGAATTTGAGCCCAACAAAACAAGTTTTTAAAAATTCAGACTGAATTTCCTATAGTCACTATTACTACTCATCTAGTCAACATTTCCAGAATATTAAATATATAAGCTTACTAATGTCTTCTACATGTGACTTGCATTAAAGATCTGCTGCTTTTATACTTACTCCATGCTTTCTGGCACGAACTGTGCCAAACTACCCATCTCCTCAAAGCTTAGTCCCACGTCTTTTGTTATATTTCTTGTCAGTCTGTCTATCAGACTAATCATCAGTTCTTGGACTATAATTATTGTCTTGAATCTGATGGTTTCTCAGATAAATCCCAGCTACATAAACTTCTAGTCCCGTATCTCTAAATTTCTAAGGAAGATTTCTAAACAGATGTCTTCATTTCTCCCCAAATGCAACCAAACTCATCATTTTCTCCCTTTTGCTTGCAAATCGGTTCTTTATCCCACAATCTCTGACAATAGCACTAATATTTTTTATCAGTCACTCATGCTTCCAAGAATGAAGTATGCTTTGAAGCATTCTCCCTTTACCCATAGGATTTACTCAGTTTTCTAAATCCTGTTGCTTTTCCTTTGAAACATCTCATATAGTTGTTCATTCCACTCCTTTTCCATTGCTGTGGAGTCCAGATCCTTATCTCCATATATTTTGCTTTCTCTAGTCACCTTCAGCTGGCTTTTTTTTTCCTTCCAGCTCTGTCTTATACTTAATACTCAGTCAGTGCACCCTCAGAACACTCATTTCAAAATACTTTATTCACTTCTGTTGTCTATTGCAGCAGGTCTACACCTGTTACAGCACTAAGTAATATAGATGACATTGCATGATTAATATTTGATTCACTGATGCACACACGAAGCTCGATTTCTTTTTTTTCGAAATGGGTTCTCACTCTGTCACCCAGGCTGGAGTGCAGTGACACAATCTTGGCTTACTGCAACCTCAACCTCCCAGGTTGCGGCGATTCTCCTGCCTCAGGCTCCCAAGTAGCTGAGAATAGAGGCTCCCGCCACCGCACCTGGCTAATTTTTGTATTTTTGGTAGAGATGGGGTTTCACCATGTTGGCCAGGCTGGTCTCAAACTCCTGACCTTAAGTGATCTGCCCACCTCCACCTCCCAAAGTGCTGGGATTACAGGCGTGAGAACATTGATTTCTTTTCTTTTTTTTTTTTTTTGAGACGGAGTCTCACTCTGCCGCCCAGGCTGGAGTGCAGTGGCGTGATCTCGGCTCACTGCAAGCTCCGCCTCCCAGGTTCATGCCATTCTCCTCCCTCAGCCTTCCGAGTAGCTGGGACTACAGGCGCCCCCTACCACGCCCGGCTAATTTTTTGGTATTTTTAGTAGAGACTGGGGTTTCACCATGTTAGCCAGGATGGTCTCGATCTCCTGATCTCAAAGAAGAGTTTACAAATTAGTGACCATCCAGAAGTGAGATGCCTGGCCACAATACCATTTGAGAAGTAGTGACATGAGCTGAGGATGTTGAACCTAGAAAGGAGAAGCAGTTGAAGAATAGGGTAAAGATGGATTAAGGCTAGCTGTCTTCTAATGCCCGAAGGACTGTCATGACAGCATTTAGGAATTTATGGAAGGTGCAGGAAGATAAACTTTAGCTTAATATAAAGGAACGTTTAAAATAATCTAGAGCTATCCAACACAGTGAAGTAGTGAACTTCCTCAAGCTGGAAATGTAGAACAAAGATTAGATGCTGAAGAAAAATATTTCTGCCTCACGTAAGATTTTGGCAAGTCTAGCATCTCACTTGAGGCAGGAAACATTAAGTGTTTTCTAACCTTAAGTTTATTCTGTGATTCTCTTTCATTCTATAGTCCTTCAGTAATTTTACGGGCCTAAATGTTTACAACGCAGTATCAATATTATGTGCATTAATAGAATGGAATTTGTTAAAATCAGAATTATAATCTAAGGTGTTGCCAAGTTCATTCTCTTACATTTAATTTGCTTATTTACTTTAACTGGACTGAACTGTTGAGCAGTAATTCAAAAAACACCATAAGAAGTGCTTAGGGCTGTATTGAAACTAATTCAACCTCTCTCTATGGTCCCCTTTCATACAGATAAGGAAGACAAACTGAAATGAGCTGTGAGAGTATCAGTAGCTCTGCTTGTTTCTACTGTACTATTCACAGACTTCTCAGACATTTGTTTAAAGGACCTATGGTTCAATACATATATTGCAAATTAAAGATTCAAACTAGTAAAGTGGTGGAAGGGTGTCACAGGTGAAACTAAACTACAGTGTTTTTGAAAGATCTCGTCCTCCACATTCTGCTCAGCTTCACCCGAAGAATGAGAAGCTTTAGTGTGCTGTCACAGAGAATTATATGGATAAAAGGAGAAAGTCTATGGAAAAATGATATTCCAATATCAGATTAGTGCTAAAGTATGCCAAGAATTAGAATATGAAAAAAATAATGTCAAATACAATTTGGAAGAAAATAAAAAATAATAATAAAAGATGGGAAAAAATACAGAAATATACACTAAAACATTTTCACAATAAAAAGTTAGGATGCCTTTGCTCTTCAGATGTTGCCAGTAAAAGCTAACATAGGAGTACTTATGATGTGGCAGGTAGGGTATAAATTCTTTATCAATTCAACTGAGCCTCATGTAACCCAATCAGGTACTTACTATTATGTTCCCCAATGAGGACACTGAGGCACAGAGAAGTGAGTAATGCATTCAAAGTCTTGCTGGTAAGCAGGTGCTAAAATTAAAATTTCACTGAGGCAGTCTGGGTCTAGTGGCCACACCCTTAACCACCATGCTATATATACTGTCATATTAATGGTTATCCTATTTGATTAAATTACTTCAAAAATCAATTATTCTACTAAATAACCATATAAAATATTAAAGTATCATTTTATATGCTTTTATATGTTTTCCACTTAAATATTATATATAACATAATTATGTAATCCACTAAGATCTCAAGTTTATTTGTTTAAGATAGCTTGATATGTTTTTAGAGGTGCTTTTAACTTATTTGACTTGTTACCAAAAATTGGAAGGGAGCACAAATGTTTAATTTGTAAATGAAATTATGATCAGACCATTGTGTACAAAATTCTTATCGAGTTTATAGTTATGATATATTTTATTGGAAATGACATATTTTGAAAATAACAACAAAGTAAAATTTGTAAGGCGATTTGTGGTATATCATATATTAAAAATGACTTTTAAAATTTGACTATAATTGAAAAACCGTTACTATATAGAGAAACATACTAGAACTACTTTATCTCAGGTGAGAAAATTAGCTCCTAATTGAAACTACACTGGCTTTATGACTCGATATTTTAGTTTCTGTATCTAAGTGAGTATACACGTAAAAAAGTCTTTGCTAACTTAAATCTTGAAGTGATTTGTTTCTTCAGATATATGCCACTCTAATGCATTAGGCATGACATGAAATGTATTTTGACCTCGAATCTACCCCAGATATGAAAGATCAGGAGCTTAAATTAGGGTTAGCAAAGGTCAGAGGGAATTTATGAAAATAAAAAGAATATAAAAAGGAATATAAGTAGTATATATTACTGTGAAATATTAAAAGGGTCTAGTATAATCTAGTTTGCATAGTCAATATTCTTAAGATATTTAGGATATTTTATTGAATAGAAAATCTAACATTCTTGCTAAAATCACTTTCAGTTATGCAACAAGCTTTTGATTTTTGGGAGCAAAACCCCTAAGAAGTTAATTCTTTATTTTTTTATAGATTTATTCCATCATTTCACACTCCCTTGTGCTTTTCAATATTATAAAACTTCAATTTTCTATCCTGTGTGCCAAAATTAGTAATTTCTTCTTTATGACTCTGATTATATTTTTGCAGCTGTAAAGTCCCTTATAAGAATAAAAAAGTAGTAACATTTTTGTTCTAGTAAGTCAGTGTCCTAATAATAGGGTAAATAGCACATATTCTAAGTCACAGTTTAGCTAGTCAGTTAAGACAAGCTTTAATTATTACAATGTTTAAACTATTGCCATGACAACACAGATCTTCTTTTTCTTCTGGCTTTTTTTTTTCTCTTTTAGAATGACAGCGATTAGTGGCTATATAGTCTCACACAAATATCCAAACAATCACAGTGCAAGTCATTTGACTGTTACTAACGCCATTCTTATCCTTCAAACCTAGTATTAGGTTGGTGCAAAAGTAATTGTATTTTTTGCTGTTGAAAGTAATGGTAAAAACCGCAATTACTTTTGCACCAACCTGCAGCTGAGGGTCCTCACTGTTAGAAGGAAAACCAACAAACAGAAAGGACATCCACACCAAAACCTGATCTGTACGTCCCATCATCAAAGACCAAAGGTAGATAAAACCACAAAGATGGGGAAAAAACAGAGCAGAAAAGCTGAAAATTCTAAAAATCAGAGCACCTCTCCCACTCCAAAGGAATGCAGCTCCTCGCCAGCAACGGAACAAAGCTGGATGGAGAAAGATTTGGATGAATTGAGAGAAGAAGGCTTCAGACGATCAAACTTCTCCTGGCTAAAGGAGGAAGTTCGAACCCATCCAAAAAAACTAAAAACCTTGAAAAAAGATTAGACGAATGGCTAACTAGAATAACCAGTGTAGAGAAGTCCTTAAATGACCTGATGGAGCTGAAAACCACGGCACGAGAACTACGTGACGAATGCACAAGCTTCAGTAGCCGATTTGAACAAGTGGAAGAAAGGGTATCAGTGACTGAAGATCAAATTAATGAAATGAAGCGAGAAGAGAAGTTTAGAGAAAAAAGAGTAAAAAGAAATTAACAAAGCCTCCAAGAAATATGGGACTATGTGAAAAGACCAAATCTACGTCTGATTGGTGTACCTGAAAGTGACGGGGAGAATGGAACCAAGTTGGAAAACACTCTGCTGGATATTATCCAGGAGAACTTCCCCAATCTAGCAAGGCAGGCCAACATTCAAATTCAGGAAATACTGAGAATGCCACAAAGATACTCCTTGAGAAGAGCAACTCCAAGACACATAATTGTCAGATTCACCAAAGTTGAAATGAAGGAAAAAATGCTAAGGGCAGCCAGAGAGAAAGGTTGGGTTACCCACAAAGGGAAGCCCATCAGACTAACAGCGGATCTCTCGGCAGAAACTCTACAAGCCAGAAGAGAGTGGGGGCCAATATTCAACATTCTTAAAGAAAAGAATTTTCAACTCAGAATTTCATATCCAGCCAAACTAAGCTTCATAAGTGAAGGAGAAATAAAATCCTTTACAGACAAGTAAATGCTGAGAGATTTTGTCACCACCAGGCCTGCCCTACAAGAGCTCCTGAAGGAAACACTAAACATGGAAAGGAACAACCGGTACCAGCCACTGCAAAAACATGCCAAATTGTGAAGACCTTCAAGCCTAGGAAGAAACTGCATCAACTAACGAGCAAAATAACCAGCTAACATCATAATGACAGGATCAAATTCACACATAACAATATTAATCTTAAATGTAAATGGGCTAAATGCTCCAATTAAAAGACACAGACTGGCTAATTGGATAAAGAGTCAAGACCCATCAGTGTGCTGTATTCAGGAAACCCATCTCACATGCAGAGACACACATAGGCTCAAAGTAAAGGGATGGAGGAAGATCTACCAAGCAAATGGAAAACAAAAAAAGGCAGGGGTTGCAATCCTAGTCTCTGATAAAACAGACTTTAAACCAACAAAGATCAAAAGAGACAAAGAAGGCCATTACATAATGGTAAAGGGATCAATTCAACAAGAAGAGCTAACTATCCTAAATATATATGCACCCAATACAGGAGCACCCAGATTCATAAAGTAAGTCCTTAGAAACATACAAAGAGACTTAGACTCCCCCACAATAATAATTGGAGACTTTCACACCCCACTGTCAACATCAGACAGATCAAAGAGACAGAAAGTTAACAAGGATATCCAGGAATTGAACTCAGCTCTGCACCAAGCGGACCTAATAGACATCTACAGAACTCTCCACCCCAAATCAACAGAATATACATTCTTCTCAGCACCACATTGCACTTATTCCAGAAATGACCACATAATTGGAAGTAAAGCACTCCTCAGCAAATGTAAAAGAACAGAAATTATCACAAACTGTCTCTCAGACCACAGTGCAATCAAACTAGAACTCGGGATTAAGAAACTCACTCAAAACCACTCAACTACATGGAATCTGAACAACCTGCTCCTGAATGACTACTGGGTGCATAATGAAACGAAGGCAGAAATAAAGAGGTTCTTTGAAACCAGTGAGAACAAAGC